>NW_026988473.1:43725000-43907500 GCF_030222135.1 Aotus nancymaae
TTCACCAATATACCAAACAGTCAGGCTAGGATATCTATGAATCCTCAAGTTGATTTTATAAAGTGAATTGTGAGAGAATTATAGGGTAAGCTACTTTCAATCAGCTCATGAGAATGTGCTCGGATTCTTTAGTACACTAGTAGGAACTTGATTTTAGACCTGATTTAGAAATTGAAAAACTGGTGTGAAACAAGTAACATTTTGGAACATTTAATATTGGTCTGGGGAGCACTGATGCATCAGGGCAAGAGTTTTTCAAATAGACAAGCAAATAATCAGGCTTTGAATGGTATTCCTGTATTTCATAGGATATGGTAACTCAGACTTTTTATTTATTGTCAAGTTAATTTTAGTATACTGCAGGATTGCTTCTATTTAAAAATTAATTCTGAGCAAATGGGTTACAGTCTCCAAATACTTGGACCGTTTTAGTTGAAAATCAAGGAAAGAGGTTAATAATAGGAGGTTTGAATGGGTACCCACAGCTCAGGACTCTATTGTCTTTAGGAATACAGTTCTCAGCAGCAGATGCTGTAAGCTTTGGTCTTTCCTGTGTAAAAAGTGATTCCCTTTCATCTGCTCTTCTTTTGGCAAACAGTAACATATATATTTTTATCCCGTGGTTTTTATTCTCTTGGCATGGTCCTAGTCATTGATTGGTTCACTCAGCATTGAGTCACAAGTATATTGGGTCTGGAAAACTTATATTCCCTGGAATTTTTATTTATTGTGACTTGTAAAAATTTAGAATCTTTTTCTTTAAGTATTTTAATTTGTTTTTGTTTGAGTCAAACTATTTTTCTGTGAAGTTTTCTTTAAAGAAAGTTAGCATTTGTTTCATAACTGCCAAATACCAGGTATTTGCACATATATTAAATTAATCTTCACAACAACTTTTCAAGGAAGTTGTATTGTCCCTAATTTGATAGATGGGTACATGGAGTCTCAGAGAGTTAAGTAACTTCTCAAGTTCGTAGATCTAGTAAATGAGATTTAAATCCTTCCTCTAAACCTTTCTATTATACTGTACTTTTCCTTCTGGCAATAGATCCTGATAAGACTGTAGCAAGTAGTTTTTCAGTTCTAGGCACCATGGATGCAAATAAAGAATTACTTTTGAAGAAATCTAAAAAGCTGATAGATTAGGCATGATAAATGTAAAAGTTGACTACTCAATTTAGGAAATTGTGAGGTGGAGGTGGTGGTTATATGAGAAGAAAGTACAGGACCAGATAAATAATGCAGAATTTTTTCCCATAGCAAACACCATATCTTGGGAAAATCAGAAATTCTGTATGTTGGTAGGTGTGCAAATATGTACTTGGTAAAGAATCCCTTAGGTATGCAAGACAGCGGGTAGTCATACTTGTCTTTTATAATGATAACTCAAACAATTCTGTGCAATGACTCATGGAAACAATTGGATTCTCATGTTCTCCTGGAGCTGTTTATGATAATTCCAGCAAATGCAAGTGAGAAATTTAAAGCAAACAACTATAAGGGAGGATGTAGTGGAGGTACAGAGGGAGAAATACAAGATAGCAGCACTTTAATTATTTGTGAAACTAAACTGTTTGGTGTGTATAAAAAAATGTGGAAATTTGGGTTGGTGGCAAAAACCTTTCTTCAGCTTTCACAAACAATTACAGTTTATAAAAATTCATGTCCTCATGTGAGAGGCTTTTCTATTTCTTTTCCTCAGAATTTAGGATATATGTAATGTTATATAGTAGTCATGTTTTAAGAGGGTATCTAAATTACTCTGCATTCCCTGAAATCAACCCTAGACGGGTAGTGTGTTAAATACATATTGTTCAATCTCCTCATCTCATATTCTCTCAAGGCTGTTCTCAACACCGACTTTTGTAGTGAAACAGCTCCAGTTGTGTCTGATATAGCTGGTGTGGTTTCTCTGGTCACAGCTGGAAAGTAGAAATCGGATCTCATATTTCTCTGGGCCTTGAAATAAACGGGCAGTGACATTCTTATTTTATTTCATAATTGTCTATATAAGAATATAATTAAATATTGAACATCTAGGCTAACCAGAAATAGCATGCTAGGAAAAGCATGGATAGTTAACAACCAACAAATATTTGTTAGAAAATTACTGTGCAGAAACTACAGTGAACCTCCCAGCCGTGTGTGTCAGTAGCTTTAACTACTTCCTTAACCAATTTTGTTGTCAGATTGCCCAGAATGAGAGTTAAATGGATTGGTTAGAGAATTACCTGCTCTACGTTTCTCTCTCTCTCTTTTAAAGTTGTTAACTAGTAATTAAATATCTCAAACTCCAGAAGTAGACAGAAAAGAAAGACAGTAAATCCTTTTACTAAGCTCTGATTAAATTAGTATTTAGAATATATAACCAGAATATTAAAAATAAAAATCTACAGGAATGGTATACATAGGTAAGGAATAATTCAGATAATAATTGAAAATAGTTAATAATTTATTTAATTTAGATTTCAGAAATTTTTTTTTTTTGAGACGGAGTTTCGCCCTTGTTACCCAGGCTGGAGTGCAATGGCGCGATCTCGGCTCACCGCAACCTCCACCTCCTGGGTTCAGGCAATTCTCCTGCCTCAGCCTCCTGAGTAGCTGGGATTATAGGCACGTGCTACCATGCCCAGCTAATTTTTTGTATTTTTAGTAGAGACGGGGTTTCACCATGTTGACCAGGGTGGTCTCGATCTCTTGACCTCGTGATCCACCCGCCTCGGCCTCCCAAAGTGCTGGGATTACAGGCGTGAGCCACCGCGCCCGGCCAATTTCAGAAACTTTTAATTCTAATAGCATTTGCCCTGGCATTAGACAACCTTGAGTTGAAATTTTGCCTTCTGTATTTACTAGGTATGACCTTAAGCAAGTTTTCACTTTTTATTGTTTTAATAAACAGTTTTGTGCCTTGGCTTTCTTATCAGGAAACATAGATAATGACATTATTTAACTTCTAGAATTGCTCTGAGAACTAAATGAAATAATACATGTAGCAGTGCTTAGCACAGTGCCTGTCTGGTATTTTCTAGGCATCTAGTAAAAATTATCTATGTATCTTTTTAGCCATCTCTCTAACGTTCATCCATCCATCCATCCATCCATCCATCCATCTATCAACTATCCATTGGTTCATCCATTTATCCATACTTATTTAATGTTTCTGACAACATAAACTGATTATTTTTAGAGGCTGTTTTTTTGCCAGGGAATATGTAGAACTTTTAAAATATGAGATGAATTTATTGTTCAGTGTGTGTGCAAAGAGGAGACACCTCCAGAAAGCCAATTTATTTTAAGTCCTTTTTCATGGCTACTCTTTTCTGGTTGAAGATAATACCCTAAATTTATTTCTGCCTATAAATTTAATAATATTTAAATAATTAGGAAATACTTGCTGAGTGTTTTCTTTGCACAAAACATTGTGCTAGGTATTGTGGGAATGCAGAGAAACCTAGGATTTTGTTCTCACCCTTGAAAAGTTTGTAATGCAGTTGGGGTTACTTAGAAAATATAATGGTATCATACATTTTAAAAAGATTATGTGAATTAATATGCATTAAGTGTTGAATGAATGATATAAAAATAATTTCTCAGAGATCTTATTAGAGGTGATCAGAAGAGGGATAGATCATACTTACCTGGAATAGTCTCAGTTGGTTTCCTGGCAGTAAGAAAGGAAAGTGTGGGAATTAGGGAGAGACAAGCAGAGCAAAGGCTAGGAGGCAACAATAAGTGAATTTTGAGTGGTGAAGACAGATTTATAAAGATTGGGTGTATCTGGATGGAGGGCCTTGAATGCCAGGGTCAGAGTTTGGACTTTATTCTGTCATCAGGAGAGAGCCACTGATGTTTTTTGATCAAGAGAGTGGCCTGATGAAGGGAGTGGCAGTAAGATTGATTTGGTGGAGGAGTTAATAAAATAGAGAAAGTACTTTAGAGTCTGTTGTAAGAGTTTAGGTATGAGGTGTGAAAAAGCTCTGTGCTAAGGTGATTATAAGTATGGTAAGAAAGGTGAGCATAAGAAACAATAAGGAAGAGCTGATGGAGCTTCATGATAGGCTGGCATTGAGAAGCAAGGATAAAAATGAGGAGGTAGATACAGTGTTCATGTTTTGAACTTTGATGATTCTGAGAGTGGTACTCTTCTGGGTGTGGATGAATGAGGGGAGGTGTTGAGGAAAATAGTGATTAATCTAGTTTTAAAGTGTTTAATGTGAAATTGCAGAGCATACCTTGGTATAAGTACTTCACAGTCATTTGAGGACTGTTGCATTTCAGTGAGATGAGAGAGTTTAGTGTTCGGGCTATGGATAAAATAATCTTATGACTTAAATGTTAATAAGATGCTTGATGAAAAGAGTATAGACAAAGGATAATGTTTAGGTTGTCAGTATTAACATGGAGTAGTATTTTCTGTGATTATCTATTCACTTTAATTTAAAACAATAAGCTATTTGCTTATCTCTTCCTCTCTGCCTTTTCCTCCCTCTTTCCCATAGTATTGATTGTCTACAGTATCTTGTGCACTGTGCAGGGCACTGGGGATCCAGCAATGAACAAGACAAACATGAGCCCTGTCCTCATGAAATATACAGAATAAACTTGGTTTTTAATTAAACAAAATATTTTAATGAGTTCTCTTTTTTCCCATTTACCATAAGCTTGTGCTATGCAAGCATTTATCTCCCAGGGTCTGAAAGATCTCTGACAAGAGGTTTCCTTTTCTTCCTCTCATTAATACTTTTTATTTTACTGTATTGTAAGAAATACTCTGTAGGAGTATGATTTCAGGAATTGATTAAATTACCCATCATTGAAGTTTAGAAAACACTGATTGCAGACTCCTTTGCCTGGGAGGTTTTTATTGTGTTGAGCTTATATGAAGTGTCTCTTGGAAAAAAATGCATTATATTATTTGAAGGTTTTAAGAGCAAGGAAAAAGATATTTTTCTAAAAGTCTTATTTCTTACATCCGGAAAGTTCTCTTAAATCATAATAAAACTTGCAGCTAGAGATTGGACTTCCCCTTTCTCCTGTTTCTTGCTATCTTTGTTTTGCTTCTGATTGAGCCACCGATGTTCAGCCAGTGTCTTCATTTTGCTCTTTCGTCTACCCCTTCATAATAAAATAGAGAAATGGAGAAAGAGGAACACAATGCAAAATTGAGAAACACCAGTTGAGACTGATACCAGATGAAAGCATTATTCTAAGGAAGGAGATAGTAGATTATCAATGTCTGAATTTGTATTCTAAGATTCAAGCTCAGGGGAGCCTATGCTCTTGATGGTCCTCAATTCATTTCACTTTTTTGCTAAACTGGTCCATTTTTGTGTTAAATGATCATAAATGATGTTATTTAGAATAGAAGTATCTATCCTAAAAATGGAATGGAATATTAGACATATCAGGTGTTAGCAATAAGAAATATTTTGAAAATAAAATGGTTAAAATGGAAATGTAAGGCATATCAGACATTAGCTGTAGGAAATATTTTCCTTCCTTCCTTCTTTCCTTCTTTCCTTCCTTCCCTCCTTCCTTCCTTCCTTTTTTCTTCCCCCTTTCTCCCTCCTCTCTCTTCCTTTCTCTTTCTTTTTTCTTTCTTTCTTTCTTTCTCCCTTTCTCTCTTTCCCTCTTTCCTTCTTTCTTTTACTCTCTTTCTTCCTTTCCTTCCTTTCCTTCCCTTTCTTCCCTTCCTTTCCTTCCTTCCCTTCCTTCCTCCCTTCCTCCCTTCCTCCCTTCCTCCCTTCCTCCCTTTCTTTGCTCTGTTACCCAGGCTGGAGTGCAGAGGCATGCTCCCAGCCTACTGCAACCTCCACATCCCCATTTCAAGCAATTCTCCTGTTTCAGCCTCCTGTATAGCTGGGATTACAGGCACACACCACCACACCCGGCTAATTTTTATATTTTTAGTAAAGACAGAATTTCACCATGTTGCCTAGGCTGATCTCAAACTCCTGACCTCAAGTGATTCACCAGCCTTGGCCTCCCTAAGTGCTGGGATTACAGATGTGAGCCACCATGCCTGGCCTAGCTGTAGGACATATTTTCTGATAAAAATGACATTATTGGCCGGGCGCGGTGGCTCACGCCTGTAATCCCAGCACTTTGGGAGGTCAAGGCGGGTGGATCACGAGGTCAAGAGATCGAGACCATCCTGGTAAACATGGTGAAACCCCATCTCTACTAAAAATACAAAAAATTAGCTGGGCGTGGTGGTGCGTGCCTATAATCCCAGCTACTCAGGAGGCTGAGGCAGGAGAATTGCCTGAACCCAGGAGGCAGAGGTTGCGGTGAGCCGAGATTGCGCCATTGCACTCCAGCCTGGGTAATGAGCGAAATTCCGTCTCAAAAAAAAAAAAAAAAGACATTATTGGTGGACGAAACCCCTATATTTAAGAGTATTTTGAGAATAATTAGAGTTTTCGCTGTATTGGAAGGAATAATGTAAATCTGAATGTCTTAAATCTTGAGTTAGTTATGAAATGAATTTACTTTTCTAAGAGAGCTTTTAAAATGCGATTTTTTTTGAGCATTATCTATATTAATTCTATTTATTTTAATTTGTATCTTAGGAATCTTTGGAGTGTAGGAGAACCGTGTCAAATTTTAAGTCCTTTAATACTAATTTAGCTTCAGGTTACTGAGATCCCTTTGATAGTGAGCCAATATGGTCACCAAATTTGGATGAGAATTCCAGATGCTGAGTGTCTCAAAAATAGTTGTGGATATATGCCCTATGCTTGGTTATTTTTCTAAACTTGTATAAAGATATTAAATCACTTTCATGAGATGAATTTTCAACATCAAAAATATAAGCTACTTTAGAAGACAAAAATAAAGCGTAACTCTCTGTTAAGGAAAAATTAAGGCAAAAGCTTTTGAGATTGGATCCTGCCTGTTCTTCTCAACCTTTAGGAAGATTCCTAGGCTAGAAAGACATCTCTACAAACAAAGTCTTTGTAATGGAAAATGCTCTTACATACAGTTTAATGATATAGGTTCAAATGGTTGTGATACAACTTGTAGGCCTTTGTGCCTGGAAATGTCTGGAAAGTTGTAGTGCTCTTATTGGTATTTGTAGTCACTTTTTATGAATTGGTGTTTCTTGTTGTTTTTCATTTTTATTTAATTTAAGATGAATAAATCTTGTTATTAAATAACAGGAAGATTGCATCATAGCATTCAGGATTAAAATGCACTCCCTTTTTTGGGAAGCAGATAGATGTGTTTACTCTGTTGAGAGATTTAGATTTGATTTTTTGTTTTCTTCATGGTAATTATGTTTGCACTTTGCTGATCACTAGTTGTGCATTATTACAATGGAAGGTGACAATTTGATTGTCTTCAATTGGAGAAACAAGTAATTTTATATTCACTAAGCTGTCAGGTAACACTAACTCACGGTACTAAGAGCTCCTGGCAATGCAGCTTGGCACCTATATTTAACTGCTTTGATGCTTGTGTAACCTCTGCTGAATCAGAAATATTTTGCCTGCTGGAAATGGTTTTCAGGCTTGTACAATGAGATTTTCATTAAGTAGACAAACCAAAAATGAACTGCAAAACCATGGTTGTTTTTCTCCTCCCCTTTTATCTCGTCCTCTCTTTTCGCTCCTCCCCTTCCCCTCCCTTTCTACCCTCCCTCCCTCCCTCCCTCTTCTTTCTTTTTCTTTTCTTTCTTTGAATAGGAACCTGAAATTTATACCTAATTTCATCACATAGAAGAGTGGACTTGGTATATTGCCTTATTTAGCTAAAGGAGAACTTCAGTGATGAGCTTCTTTATATAATTTCGTTCACTGTTACTGTGTGTGAATTTTCATATTTTGAAACAATCTATATAGTATCCATATTCATTTTTCTCTTTTTTTCTGAAAATACTAAAGAGGGAAACTAGAGCTAAGAATGGAAAAGTATACAGTGACAGCTTCCTACACTTTGTCTCTGAGAAGTTATTGTTCTGGTTTATGATTTTTATTAATATAATTGGATAAGATATCCTGTAATTGGGCTTTCATATTAGTGGGTCAGTTTTAAGCTGACAGAGACATGTCTGTTTATTCACTTAAAAAACTATGGTTCTCATTTATATGAAGAGGAAGTTCAAAGTGAACTTATATAAATAAATTCATTCTGCTATTGTTTTAGACAGCTTTCCTTCACTCCGGCCACACAGAGGTCTTTCATTGAGCTATAAAGTCATTGTGCTTGATTAAAATCCTCTAAGTTAGTGTATATTTATAGTAGCCATTGTTTGGTTTTACTCTTACTGTTTAAGTCACTGATTTTATTTGTAAAATCTGGGCCTGGCTTTCCAAAGCAAAAATCCCAAAGTTACTGGTAGATAAACTGTGAGAAAACCGTATTATTTCTATCAAGTAAAGTATAGATAGTGGTTACTTGAAGTCAAGTTGTTTTGATCCCAGGAAGAAACTGGATACTCAGGGACACTTAATAATTATAGGTTTTCCATAGGCAGTCAGTCAGCAGGCCAGTCGTTAGGCTAGTTGCCTGTCTGTTCCAACAGATACTAACCAATTTGACAGAAGTAGTTACGTGATGTAACATTATCAGGAGAAACAATTCATGAGTCAAAGCATTCCAAGACATATGAGCTCTAGTCCAAAGAACAGTCTTAAGCTACATAAAGTGACAGCAATATTGTCAGCTAAATATAAACTCTAGAAACACAAACTTTGATGACTGAAGAAGAATCTGTTCCAGGTAGTTCTTGTTTTGTAAGAAGCTCAGAGGGCCTTTGGAGACAATTTTGGTGCTTTGCTGTGAAAAATTGGACCCTTAGAAAAGTCAAAATCCATTAATTTAAGCACTTTCTTAGACATACTTCAAGGGCTTCCAGTGTATTTTATTTACTTCATCTCCGTTGATTTGACAGCTAATTCAAATCAGGGAGTTTTCTTCTAGCAGGTATTGTCCTCAGGTATTACCATATCTGTTCTGAAAGTGCTGCTACAAACTCTAGAAGATAGGTTTATAACTTTCTAAAGTAATTCTGAAAACAGTTACCTTCTTTTCACCTGAATTTTCTAAATTACTTGTTAAACAGATGGAAGAAAAAGAAAAGTCTGGCAGAAGCAGAGGGAAGTTTGGAGGTGGATTGGAGGAGAGGATGTGGTAGTGTTGTATAAAGTAATACAAATAATTAGTAAGCAACCTCAGACTTTACTGGAATGGATTGAGAAAAGTTTTAAAAGGAATGTCTTCATTTTAATGTGTAGAATTAGGATGTACCATGCAACCCTCCCTTCCCCAAGATCCTTGAATGCGGACATCAGAGATACAAGAAGGGGGTTTTAAAATCATTCTTTGCCCTAGGCTGGGTGGACTGGTGTCCTTTGTAGAGGTTCCTGGATATTGTGCATTTTGGCTAATAAACATATCTGTTACTCATGTTCCTTAGAATGAGAGGCACTGTGTTATATTTTTGGAAACTTAATTGTTTATTTCTCAGTATCAGCTCAAGTACAGCATTAAATTAACAGTGAATTATCTAACTGAAATGAGTCTACCTTGGTAGCCTGGGGCTGAGCTGTAAAAATAAATGTGAATATTGGACTGAAGTTTTTATTTTATTTTTAAATAAGTAAACCAACTATTAAAATGTTGCTTTATGTTAAAAACAGGACCTCTTTTGAATAAATGTAACATACCTGGAATGTGAATGCCGTTTGATAATAATCATAAAAATAATGGAAATATTTTCAAAAATCCAGTTAAAAATATTGTTATGATCAAGTCAATGGCTTTTTTTGATAGTTATATAAGTTTCAAATGATAGTTTTGAACGATGGATACTTTTCAAGCTATAATTTTAAAAAATGTAATTTTGAGTGATTATGCCTTATGAGAAAATTTAAAAGTTTGAAGTTGTTTAAAAATAATCCTGACTTTAAACATATACAAATAACTGATTTTGCACGGGTGTGGTGGCTCATGCCTGTAATCCCAGCACTTTGGGAGATTGGGGCAGGTGGATCACCTGAGGTCAGGAGTTCGAGACCAGCCTGACCAACATGGTGAAACCCCGTCTCTACTAAAAAATACAAAAAAAACCCGGCCATGGTGGTGGGTGCCTGTAATCCCAGCTATTCGAGAGGCTGAGACAGGAGAATTTCTTGAACCTGGGAGGAGGAGTTTGCAGTGAGCCAAGAACGTGCCATTGCACTCTAGCCTGGGCAACAGAGCAAGAGTCTCTCTCTCTCTCTCTCTCTCTCTCTCTATATATATATATAAATATATCTCCAAATAACCATTTTATTTATTTATTTATTTATTTATTTATTTATTTTTTTTGAGACGGAGTTTCGCTCTTGTTACCCAGGCTGGAGTGCAATGGCGCGATCTCGGCTCACCACAACCTCCGCCTCCTGGGTTCAGGCAATTCTCCTGCCTCAGCCTCCTGAGTAGCTGGGACAAATAACCATTTTTAAAGAATAATGTCAAATCAGAAAAGTTATAGAAAATTTGATACCCTGAAGTAGAGGACTTAATGGGCACATATCCAGCATTCCCATCATTTTATAAAGTCTTGGGCCAACTAATTTTGATTTCTTGTTGCAGAACAGAAAATAAATTTACTGTCTAAGTAAGTTTGTAATGGCCCAAACATTTGGACTTTGTACTGGTGTTTTGGAGTAAAACAATTATCACCTTTCTAGAGGTGTTCCTACTGACTTCCTAGAGAACATTCTCAGTAACGAGGCTTTATCTCCATCAGTCTTATTTACAAAAGTCCTAAGCCCAAAGTTCTTTCCAATGGCCTGGTATCCTGGGAGTTCACTTGATCTGTTGGGCAGAGACATTTCAAACTCGGGGAACATATGATGGGAATTTAGTTTTATGTGTCCCAAAGATATTTACTTCTCTTTGAAGGTTTTACTTGATAATAGCTATGCCCCAGAAAACCATCTTGTTTAACCAATGTGATAAGTTGACAATGTAGTTTTTCTCTCTGATTATAATGTACTCTGTGTAGTCAATACACTGGTACCATGTGAGTGTAATTTCCTCTTTTATTTTATCTCCAATGCACTGTATTATAAATAAACAGTTAAAAAAAACACCAAACAAATCTGTTGCATCTCCTTTTAAGATTGTACCACTGTAGACACTTGTTCTAGTAAAGTAGAATTGGGCGCATTTGATTGCATTTAAATTTTTCATGCTTCAGCAGTTTGGCTGGGAGCACAGTAAAGAAAAATCCCATGAGCGAGGATAGTTTAGAATAATAGAACTTGATTTTGTGTATTATAGCGGCAACATTTGCGCTGCTTTAGTTAGGGTTGTGTCAGCACTTCCATTATAAACCCCTGTTTTCAGGGGGTATAACTAGGGAGATTTTTTTTAATACAAATTAAAAAAACAATTCATTTGAATGATTTTTAAGTTATAATAGTGCAAAAATAAAGCAAAGTAAAGTCACATCAAAATTGACCATTTCTACAAGGATTTTGATTTTCTTTTGCTTATTAGTTGTATAAGGCAGCAGCTAGAGTAAGGTACTGTGGGGATGAAAATTTTTGCTATGGAAAATTACTGATTGAGTATTAAAATAAGTGTAAGCAATCCACATGACATTTAAAAACACTGAAACTAGGGTATATTTGATTTATGAGCTTCTAAAGGAGAGTAGCTATGGTACAGCGGTTATAGTAAAGGCATTACCAAAAGTCAAGTGTTGTTGAAGCTTCTAGCATACAGTTTGGTTGGTCTAGTAAAACGTTTTAAAGGGGAAAGCTAAGGTAAAGAAATGAATGAAATGTCATCAGGATTATTTAATAAAGTAATTATGCAAAAAATCAGTGGGTCAAATCTAATAATCAGCAAATCTAAAGTTTATTTAATAAACTCTGCATAATTTGTGCACATTCATAAAATCTCAAAACCAGCACCCAAAGCCAACAAAAATCAACAACAAAACAAAATATAAAAAAAAAGGATGTAAACAAAAAAACCCCAACAATTTTATCAAAAGGAAATGCTCAAGGAAATACCTATGGTCTTTTAAGAACAAAACCCATCTTTTTCTCCACTAGCAATGCATTTGGGAACTATAATAAAGTAAAAACAAGAAATTAAATAAAATATGATTTGGTAAAATATTCTTGGAATCAAAAAAATATTAATTCCTTTGCTAAAGAAAGGGATTTCAAAATTGAGTGTGTTTTCCTTGATTGTTGTCCTACCTCTCCTGTCTCCTTTTCCTCTAACGATGGTGTGAACTGAGGATGAACAGTCAGAGTTAATATTGCTTTTTTTGGCAGCTTATGTTTTATTTGCAATCTTGATACACATGTGTATTTGTAGGTGCAAAATAAAAGACAAATTGTGTGATGTTATAAATAGGTAGGATTCTTGAATGGTCACTGGAGGAATCACCAGAAGACTGTTGATGAAGTAGAGGTGAAGCCTTTCCTCTCTAATTGTATTCAGCATGTAATTTCTAAACTTCCCTCTGAATTTTGATTTTCAATTAACACTCCCCATTTGAAGATAATTTTCTATTTAATGTAATTGCAGGAAATAATTTATTGGCTGATTAAGACTGAGGACCCAGCCTTCCTTAAGAAAACATTCTAACAAACCATCCTTTAAACTCAACTCATAGATTTAGTCTATTTTTACAGCTGCAGAGTTGTGTTTAATTAGGACTGTGCACTATTGTTCACTGGTGCAGTTTATAGTTGAAATTATTCTTAAGAGACTGTTTTCATTTTGGGTTTTGTCGTGATTAATTTATACTAAAGCAACAATCATAGACATTGCTGTTGGAAGGAGCCGATTCATTTTATAGTAAGAGGATGTTTGTTGAAGGAACTAAAGTCACTGATTTTTGGATCATGACTTTCAATTGTATTTAACTATTTTAAAAAGCAGAAGTAAATTCGTTCTTTTGTTTTTAGCATAAATGATTATCGAAGTTTTCAGTATCTGAACTATGAAATCACTCTTGTTTGTGGCAAGCCCTTGATAAACTTGCAGAACAGTTATTATTTGCCTGGTTTTACTAATAGTAGTTATGGGACCGGTAAAGTAAGCCACATTGTAATTCTATTATACTAAGAAGCATACTTTGGCTACGTTTTTCATAATCGTATATATGTTTGTTCATTTGTTAGTATTGATATAAATTGGTCAAGAATGTATTTGTCTGATCTACTGATATAGCACTCTTTAGAACATTTAATTCATTTCTCCTCAAAGAAATTATAGGCATTCTTTTGCATTCTCTTTCCCCCATTTTATTTTCTAGTATCAAATTTAATAGATATAATTTTTACTAGTTGTAGAATGATTATTATAAGTAGGTATCAGCATTTTAATATGTTTCAAAGCACTTCAAAAGCTTGTAATACTTTTATTTAGAACTGTGCATAATTAGACTAGCTGATCTTATATTAATTTTTTTCACTGTAGGATACTAAATCTAAGCCCCCTCATTAATTGTGAGAAATTTAGCATTAGCTGTTAAATCCTATGTGAAACATGGGCTGCTACATAAAAACTACTGTTTAAGTTGGAATTAACTTAATTATTTTTCTTTGCACTTGATATTTCCTTCACTGCAATATTCATGAAAGCATGTGACAGATTTGTAAATTTAACTGTTAATCTCAGATTTCTAGACCCTTTAATCAGTATTTATTTGTCTGTAGAAACAGTACTAGCAAGTTAATGATTTGCTAATTTGAAAAATGCTCATGTGGTTTCCTATGTTAACTGATTTGTGCATTTTTGAAAAAATGGTATGAAATCAATTAATGTTAAATAGCAATTAAGGTGGAGATTTTATTCCTTTCATTACACAGCAGTTTTAGAGCTAAAGATGCAATAAACCGAAAACAATGTAAAGTTTTAGAAAAAAATATTCAATTGCCTCTCTGTTAAGTTGTAAAGTTTCAGTTGTTTTATTTTCTAACCATTTTGCTAAGAAATTCATTTTTTTAAAGTGATATTCTAAACATTTTGAAATTCTACTTAATAGTCACAATTTTCTGATTTTATATGAGAGCACAGAATGGAGACCTTGTCATGCAGAATGTAGTCGATGTTTATTTGTGAGCATATAAATGAATGTTCAGCATTGTTTTTGGAGGTTTTGAATATTATGCACAGTAGGCATTTTACTATTTTTATAGTAAATGTTTTGAATCTTGTGGATACTTTCTAATATAAAATAGAGGTATAGCTATTTCAGATACTCAATTCAAATGCTACAAAATTGCCTTAAAACTAATCTAACAGTATCAGCCACTCAATCAATATGTCATTTAAAAGTTAAGTTACAGTTGACTCATTTTAAAGGTCTTTTAAAAAGCTTTAGATGGCACTAAGTAGTGTTAGGCCCAGCCCTCATAATACAAGATGTAAACAAAGAAGTCAGGATCAGATTTACTTAGGACTTTAATTATAATTATTTATTCTCCTGGTTATATTTTCCTGCATATGCTTCTTTTATTCCTACATAAACCATAGGGGAAAGTTGGATATTTGTGCTTTCAAATCATCTTGCAAACTGACTCATTTGCCGGTTCATTCATTCATTTTTTTTCCATTGCTATCACTTAAATACTCTCAAGAAGCTTATAATCTAGTCAAGAAAACTAGGAGGAAAAATATATACATACATACCCTGTCCATTATGAAAACTTACTCTGTAAAAAAATCATTAATGGATTGTAAGAGAGACAATATGCAGTAATTACTGGGAAGAGGTTTGCTGAGTTAAGAGCAAAGAGGGAAAGCAAGACACATAAGCCGAGAGTTCTTTTGCAGGGGTTTAGAGTGGACCATAAATATCTCTAAAGTTAAATAACTTTCCTTTTTTCCTGAACTAGTCAAATGCAAGGGATGGTTTACTCTTTTGTCATTGACAGCCATTTTTAATCCATTCTGTTTCCCTTCTGCAGAAGAATGTCTTCCAAGCAAGCCACCTCTCCATTTGCCTGTGCAGTTGATGGAGAGGATGCGATGACCCAGGATTTGACCTCAAGGGAAAAGGAGGAGAGCAGTGATCAACATGTGGCCTCCCATCTGCCTCTGCACCCCATAATGCACAACAAACCTCACTCTGAGGAGCTACCAACACTTGTCAATACCATTCAACAAGATGCTGACTGGGACAGCGTTCTGTCATCTCAGCAAAGAATGGTGAGCTTTTAAAATGTGACCACTGCTACTAAATGCATTCCTTAGTACGTCCTCATTATAAATAGATGTTTTAGGGAAATAGATGACCTTAGAGTTATTTGTGTTTAGATCATGAAACAACTCCCAGGTACATAGTACTAAGATATTAATAACTGAAAAAACTTGAAAAATGGTTTGTGATTTAGTGTATATATGTTCATTATTAGGCCAATGTGCAAAAAGATATTTTATTGATTAATTGTTCTGGGGGGATTGGTTATCTTATACTATCAATCCATGAATTTAAGGTGATTAACTTGGTAATAGCACAAAATCGGTATGATCAAATAAAGGATGGCTATGTATTAATACTGAAAAATGTAATTAAGCAAATATGTGTGAATGAGGTAATACGTTGACTACATTGTCAATGAGAAAATTCAGGTATTTATCATTTTTAATGATCATTCTTGATTTATAATAAAGCTTTTCTTCTTATGTGCCTATATATTAATTTCAAAAGGGCATGCAAACCTCGTTAGAATCATTCAATCAGACTGCTGGAGTTTTCTCGAAAAGTAGAAACAACATCAAATACATGTAGTATATTAGCCAGCTTTCCCATGTTAAATTCCATCTCTAACCGTCAAAACAGAAACCATAGTAAGTGACATTAATTATCTAGTTTAAAGCAAAAATATTCAATTTTTTTAGCATCTAGAAGAGGTTAAAATGTTAACATAATTTATTAGATTGGAAGTTTTAAATCCTGTTTTGCATTTCTTAATTTTTGGCTAACAAAAGTTAAGTTAATGAAAAATATTTTAAGTGGGCACTGACAAAATTTGTATTTCTTAACATAAACAAGGTAATATTTACAATACCTTTACTACTAATAACAGATAATTAAATTCTGATTCAATGCTTTATGTCTCAGAGACTTAATTCAGCAATTTATGAAGGCAGACATTTTTCTTTTCCAGATGATTTTGCAGACATAGCCAGTGCTCTGGAGCAGTAGGTGAGAAGCAGAATATTGAAAGATAGTTTCTGGACTAATTTTAGTTTTTAAGGGGATCAAAATTGTACAATTAAATTCACTGGAAGATTTATTTTTCCTGAGTAGGAAGACGGTAATAAAGTGAGACTGTTTTTCTGATTGAACTTAAGTTGTTCATTTTACACCTCCAAGGTGAAATAGATATCCAGTCACTGCTACTTGCTTATTGGCAAGATAATGAAGCTAAGTTTCATTTTTATTTCAGCAAATGTTTATTGAGTACCAACTATGTGTCAAGCATTCTATTAGGTCCTGACTAGTGCTGAACAAAGCAGACATGATTCATGCCTTCATGGAGTTTATAGTCTAGGAGAGGGAATAGAAATTAAATAAATATACACATAAATATATAATTAAAATTGTGATATGTGCTATGTGTGAGGAGAAAGAACAGAATGTTATGTGAGAACATAATGGGGCAAACCTAATTTAGAATAGATGGTTAGGAATGCCCTCACTGAGCCAAGCATGGTAAGAACTAACCAGGTAGAGAGGAACAAATAGTAAAAATGCAGAGAGAACAGCATGTATGAAGTATTTGAAGTTACTGCTTAATTTCACAAAATAAAAGACGCCCTTTGTTGCTGGAGAGTTATGACTGAGGATGCAATATAGCATAAGATATAATTAGAGAGACTGGTAGGGGCTATATCAAACAGGACCTTGGAGATAACATTATGGATGTGAGATTTGATCTAAGTTCAATGGAAAACGTCTGAAGCATTCAAAAACATTTCAGACAGATAAATTCTGGCTGTGATATAATAAATGGATGGGAGAGAGACAAGAGTGAAAGAAGGAAGACCTATTGGGAGTCTGTTTCAGAAATTTAGGTTGAGAGATGAGGGGCTTGGATTAGTGTAAAGGAAGAGTGACTAGAGAGAAAGGATAGGTTTAAGATATATTTTGGCTTTGACAAATAAAAGTAACAGCACTGGAAAATATGGGTAGAAGGAGAAATAATACAGTTCAAATTTTATTTCCTTGAGAACACTATATTTATTTTTCCAAGAAAAATTTTGTTTGTATCTTGAAAAGTGCCAAGTTGCTTTGGTGCATTATTCTCCAACTTTTATGATCTAAAATTTCATCTTAAAATATATATTAATAATTTTCCTACCAAATTTATATTACATGTGATTTATGATAGCATAAAGTGGTTTAATGGTACAAATAAGTTATATATTAATGTAAAAGAAATCATACTTGCTAGACATGTTTTCAAACTTTCACTTTCCTTTGCTATCAAGTATTGGTTTCCACTGGAGCCTTTGTGTATTCCGAATGACTGGAAGCCAAAATATTTTGTTTTAACTCCCACTCTATAGTATTTCCCAGCTGTGTACTTATATGGTGTAATAAAAGGATTTAACAAATGGGAAATAGCAGCTGCATTTGGAAATTCCCTTTGTGCTTCTTTTTCACTGGATAGATTCAATAATGTGTAACAATTGTAACATCAGACCTGTAATGATTTATACTGTTAATATCATATCACTAACCAATTTTTCTTTACAGGAAAAAAAAAACAATAGAACGATTTTAGGTTTCTGGGCAGACCTGCAAACCTACATATATTGTGTGTGTGTATGTATGAGTGTGTGTTGGAGTGGGAGGACTGCACTAATGTAAAATTTAATGAACATTTTACCTCATTCTACTTTAAAATAAATATGAAGTCAAAAAGGATGTATATGAAATCAAGTAAAACTTGCAGTTTTCTTTAATGGATCATATTCTGTAATTAAAATTGAGTCTCCAAAAATAGTTGTGAAAAAATAAAATTTAAAAGAAAATCTAAAAAATAACAACAACAATTTTTCTCAGTAACTATACAGTTTCCATTGTTATTTACTATCTGTGATGGCCCTCATGGCCCTCATTCATGAACTGTTAGAAACAAGCCCTGAAAGTTTCTTATCTCCTGGCTTCAGGAAGGGTTTTACTTTGAAATATCATGACCACAGAGGAACTTTTCTTTCAGAGAAGGTGAAGACAAAGCAAAGAAGTTCTGCTAATTCCCACTTCCTGATTAGAAAAAAAAAGAATCTTTAAATGTAAAAATTCTGATTATTTTGAGATGGCACTGCAACAAAATATGAGACCACACAGGTTCAAACAAGAAAAATAATTTGTAATGGCATAAGCAAAGAAGGAGAATAGAAATTTTAGAAATAGGATTTCAAGGACCAGTTTGAGATAAAAAGTTTTAGATTCTGATTTTAATCCTAATTACCTATTTCATAGACAACAAATTGTTGAATTATAAACTTAATGTGCTATGTTAATTGGTGAGAGACATTTGAAAGTTGGAAAATTAGTGTAAATATTCTCTATCCACAACCACTACCACTTTCATCATGGCACCCAGTGTGCCAATAGCTTTTTTTGCAGAGGAATGTTGAAACTGTCCACTAAAATGTGTTTTTGTTCTCATTAGGATTGACTAATTAGGCTGGAATAAATTTGCATAATTTTTTTCGTGGAAAAATATACAACATATTATTCTTTTTGATGTTAATAAGCATCGAGAGGAATATTTTTCTGATAATGTTTCGTGACCTGTGTATGATATTGTGTGTAATGGTTATCTGCTGAATATTACAGCTGTAGAAAGGACAGATAAACTTATTTATTGTGAGTGATCTTGTCTGCCAATTACATACAGTTTTTTGTGCAAATTATATACAGCTACTTATTGTATCAAACAGATAATTGAGATGTACGCATTATTTTGAGCCTTCCCTTCGTTACTTTTTTTCTTTTGCTTTAGAGTATAATTTAGAAAGGAGTTATTATCACCACTGGATACCTGAGTATATAGTACCTACTAAAGTTCCAGGCACAAGGACTAACTTGTGAATGATAAAGATAAGATCTCTGTTATCATATAGCTTAGAGCCTAGTAGTAGGACAGATAATAAAGAAGTCTTATAGAGTGAAACAGTTTTAGACAATGATAAGTACTATGAAGAAAATTAAGTAAGAAAATGTGATAGAGAATAACTCCTTTAAAAGACTGGAGAAGGTCTTTTCGAGGAGATGACATTTGAGCTGAAATTTGAATAACAAGAGAATCACTGTGCAAAGATTTGGGGAAGACACCCAGCCAGAGTGTATAATAAGTACAAAAGTCTTCTGGTTTGTATGTTAGAGAAACAGAAAACAACAGGGTGACTGCTAAGGGAGAGAATGGCATGAGATAAAATCAGGGAAGCAGGCAGATGACAAATATTATGGAGTCTCATAGGCTACAAGGAGGTGCTTAAACTTTATTTCAAGTGTAAATAGAAGTCATTACAAAATTTTATGCAAGGGAGTAACATGATTTGATTTATGTTTTTAAAAGATCACATTGCCTGCTATGTAGAGAGTGGATTGTGAGAGAGAACATCAGAAACAGGGACACCAGTTAGGAAACCACTGCAGTAATGCAGATGAGAGTTTGATGATATGCAGAGTGAACAGTTAGGGAGGCTATTTATTGGAGAGTTCTCAGAGATTCTGAAGAAGACAAAATTCGCACAAAAGGTGGAGAGAATGTTTTAAGTAATGCCCATATGGGCAGAAACTTAGTCAAGAATGACAAGAAATGAGGTTGGTGCGACCAAGGGGAGGAGAGAAGGGAGTAGAAATGCTATTGTGCAGAGAAAGGCCCCAGGTGAGAGACAAGCTTTTTGCCTAAGAAGCAATTGTTAGAAGCAGCTGTTAGTAGGTGACTTCTGTGTTAGGCCATGGATATGTGGGTAAGGCACCAATATTCTCATGAGATACAAAATGTGATGACTGTTGTAAGTGGGGACTTACTCACATGCACATGTGTACACTTACATGCATTCTTATATTGATATATATTTTAGGCAAAAATATACATCTGGCTTTTAACTACTAGTCTAACTAGGTAGAAATAACGATAGTGAACTCTCAGCCCTGGAATATCTGAACTCCTTATTTTAGAGACCTACTTAAATTCCTCCAGGGAAGTTTTATCTTCTAGAGATGTTCTTTTTTTAAAAAAATTATACTTTAATTTCTGGGGTAAATGTGCAGAGCTTGCAGCATTGTTACATAGGTATACACATACCATGGTGGTTTGCTGCTTCATCCCCCCATCAACTACATTAGATATTTCTCCCAATGTTATCCCTCTCCAATATCCCCACCCCCTACTATCCCTCCCCTAGTATCCCACACCTCAACAGACCCCATTGTGTGATGTTCCTCTCCCTGTGTCCATGTGTTCTCATTGTTCAACACCCGCCTATGAGTGAGAACATGCAACATTTGGTTTTATGTTCTTGTGTCAGTTTGCTGAGAATGATGGTTTCCAGATTCATCCATGTTCCTACAAAGGACATGAACTCATCATTTTTTATGGCTGCATAGTATTCCATGGTGCATATGTACCACATTTTCTTTATCCAGTCTATCATTGATGGGCATTTGGGTTGGTTCTTTGCTTTTGTAAACAGTATTGCAACGAATATACGTGTGCATGTGTCTTTATAATAGGACAATTTATAATCCTTTGGATATATACCCAGTAATGGGATTGCTGGGTCAAATGATATTTCTAGTTCTAGATCCTTGAGGAATCACCACACTGTCTTCCACAATGGTTGAACTAATTTACATTCCCACCAACAGTGTAAAAGTGTTCCTGTTTCTCCACATCCTCTCCAGCATCTGTTATCTCCAGATTTTTTAATGATTGCCATTCTAACTGGCATGGGATGGTATCTCATTGTGGTTTTGATTTGCATTTCTCTAATGACCAGTGATGATGAACATTTTCTTCATATGTTTGTTGGCCACATAAATATCTTCTTTTGAAAAGTATCTGTTCATATCCTTCACCCACTTTTTGATGGGGTTGTTTTTTTCTTGTAAATTTGTTTTAGTTCTTCGTAGATTCTGGATATTAGGCCTTTGTCAGATGGGTAGATTGCAAAAATTTTTCCCCATTCTGTTGGTTTCTGGTTTACGCTAATGATTGTTTCTTTTTCTGTGCAGAAGCTCTTAAGTTTAAATAGATCCCATTTGTCTATTTTGGCTTTTGTTGCTGTTGCTTTTTGGTGTTTTAGTCATGAAGTCCTTGCCTATGCCTATGTCCTGAAAGATACTGACTAGGTTTTCTTCTAGGGTTTTTATGATGTTAGGTCTTATGTTTAGATCTTTAATCCATCTGGAGTTAATTTTTGTATAAGGTATAAGGAAGGGGTTCATTTTCAGCCTTCTGCACATGGCTAGCCAGTTCTCCCAACACCATTTATTGAACAGGGAGTCCTTTCCCCATTGCTTGTTTCTGTCAGGTTTGCCAAAGATCAGATGGTTGTAGATGTGTGGCATTACTTCTGAGGTCTCTGCTCTGTTCCATTGGTCTATATCTCTGTTTTGGTACCAGTACCATGCTGTTTTAATTACTGTGGCCTTATAGTATAGTTTGAAGTCAGGGAGTGTGATACCTCCAGCTTTGTTCTTTTTGCTTAGGATTGTCTTGGCTATGCAGGCTCTTTTTTGGTTTCATACGAAGTTTAAGGTGTTTTTTCCCAGTTCTCTGAAGAAGGTCAATGGTAACTTGATGCAGATAGCATTGAATCTATAAGTTACTTTGGGCAGTATGGCCATTTTTATGTATTGATTCTTCCTAACCATGAGCATGGAATGTTTTTCTATCTGTTTGTGTCCTCTCATTTCCTTGAGCAGTGGTTTGTAGTTCTTCTTGAAGAGGTTCTTCACATCCTTTGTTAGTTATATTCCTAGATATTTTATTCTCTTTGTAGCAATTGTGAATGAGAGTTCACTCATGATTTGGCTATTTGTCTGTTATTGGTGTATAGGAGTGCTTGTGATTTTTGCACATTGATTTTGTATCCTGAGACTTTGCTGAAGTTGCTTATCAGTTTCAGGATATTTTGGGCTGAGACGATGGGGTCTTCTAAATATACAATTTGATTTACAATAAGTTTCCACTTTAAATAAAAGATGTCAATAATGCCCTTTGTTGTAATTGAAAAAAAATAATGGTAGGTGTGCTGAGATAATAAATAACTATTGGAGAAAATGTCTTCTTACTTGCAAACAATTTCTACTCTGCTTCTCTAGCTTTCTGTCTGATGGAGTTACTAATCAGCTCTGGAGTGTTTTTTGTTTTTCACTTTGAGTCATAAAATTGCTGGTGTGGACTTTGTACCATTTCTGGGAATGGAGCTATTGTCATTACATGATAGCAGTCCAGGAATTTTTAGTGAGGATCTAATCTTCAGTCATGCTTTTGTGACAGACTTTTAGAAGATTTCTAATCTTGTTATTTTGAAAAAATTTTTAAACTTGAATTTTTGCCAGTTGTTTTCGTAAGATTTTGTTATTTAAGATGGTAGGCACTAAATGAAATTTATCCCACTTTCATTGAGACTGTACTTTAGTGGGTGTATTTTACAAAATAAACCCACTAGTTTACTTTGTCCTAACTAGTGTATAGTCATAGTCATAACTCCAGAGGTAAGATTTATGTACACCTTTGTGGTACCTGATTGGTCTATGAAGCACTGGAAAAAAATCCATAAGCCTGTAAGGTTTAGACTTCTTGAAATATTTAGTTACCATTTCTCTTATTTTTGAATTTTGAAAATTCATTCAATTTTAGTAAAGCCTAGATTTCTGTTAACAGGTGAAAATGGCCATCCTTACCTTGAGTCACTGAATAATATTTTCTAGGAAGGCTTGTGGGGGATTTTCCAGTTTCTGTAACTTTGTTTTTTGTTTTTTGTTTTTGAGATGGAATCTCACTCTGTTACCAGGCTGGAGTGCAGTGGTGTGATCGCGGTTCACTGCAACCTCCACCTCCTGAGTTCAAGTAATTCTCTTGCCTCAGCCACCCGAGTAGCTAGGACTACAAGCATGCGCCACCACACCCAGCTAATTTTTGTATTTTTAATAGAGACAGGGTTTCACCATGTTGGCCAGGATGGTCTCAATCTTCTGACCTTGTGATCCGCCCACCTTGGCCTCCCAAAGTGCTGGGATTACAGGCATGAGCCACTGCACCTGGCCAGTTTCTGTAACTTTGAAACTATATTTGTATGCAGTACTATCTCTTTTTTAATCTATTTCTGAAATTTAATGACAGAAATTTATTTAGAATTTGAACTAAAAAATAAAAACATTTTATTGCTTGGAAGCTGGCAAAACTCTTGCTGTAGGTGGTGAAATAGACAACTAGTGTTGTATAGTGTTAACACTTTGATTACCTTTACTTTTTCACACCCTGATAATGTGCACTGTCATTTTAAAAAGTATGTATTTTTTTAAGTTCCCCAAATCTAAGTTGTTTAAAAAAACAAAAGGGTTACTAGTATGATACCTAGAAATATCTCAATATTTATGGAAATATAAATTATTTTTTCATGATTCTTAATGATATAATATGCCTTTCTAAGGATAATTTTTGGAAAAATTTTCTTTCTTACCTAGCATATTATTAAAATCTTCATCAAAAGTAGAGACATTAGGTCAGGTGCGATGGCTCACAACTATAATCCCGAGATTTTGGGAGGCCAAGGCAAGTGGATCACCTGAGTTCAGGAGTTTGAGATCAGCGTGGCAACATGGTGAGACCCCATCTCTACTAAAAATACAAATATTAGCTGGGTGTGGTGGTGCGTGCCTATAGTCCCACTACTCGGGAGGCTGCAACAGGAGAATTGCTTGAACTGGGAAGGCAGAGGTTGCAGTGAGCTGACTGTGCCACTGCACTCAAGCCTGGGTGACAGAGCAAGACTCTGTTTCAAAAGAAAAAAAAAAAAAAGGTAGAGACATTAACATGCTCTGGAATAGTTGGCTTTTTTCCCCTTTGGGCAAGAAGGAATCAGGTATGCATGCTGATTAACACACTCCAGTCATTAACGTGTGATTATGTGGGCTGCATATTGAGCACCTGCCAAAATATTAAAATCCAGTACTATGCTACATCTGTGCAAATACTTTTTGCATTTCTTTTGTATTTTGACAGATCAAGGAAAATTGGACATTAGTATCTTTTTATTTTTCAGTGTAATAAAATTGTGTATTCAGAATGTCTTTAAGGAGATGTGACATGCCATGTTTATTTTTATTTTAACCATTCAGTCTGTATAAGATCCAGTGACTAGGATTTGTAGTGCACTGACTAAAACATGAATCCCTTAATGAACTCTATCACTGACATTCACTTACAATTCACAACATTCCTGCACGTTCATAAGGATTATATCTTCTTGGATTCAGCCAATATTCTAATTTGCTTCAATTTTATATGATATTTCTATGTTTGATGGATATTTTGTTTTCATTTACTTTACCTATGTCCTGCTAGTGTACACCTCATAGTAATGTCAGGGCTGCTCCTGTGGTTTGGCTTTCCCTGTCAACTATCCCCGTGCAAATACTCCTATATGACCAAAGTGTAGCATGGAGTCTATAGCATTTATGGACACAGGAAAAGTAGCTTTTTGATAATTATTTAAAATAAGAGTTGATTACTAATAAAAATATAGTATAATCTAATCTAGCATGAATAGTCTGATTGAGCAGGACTGTTCTACTCAGCTTTTATTCTTCTTAGTGGATTCAAATGTCATTTAAGTGTAGCTTTTTTAAAAATAAACCTTTTATTAAAATTGATTAGGGTTAATCAATGGAAGCTAATCTCAGGACACCAATAATTTTCTGATTAAAGCAAAACTCTATGAGTGAGTTTCAGTCTATAGGTGGTTCTGATTAATATTTTCTTGTGCGGAAATCCTTTTTACAATTTTTTCTTTCCTATCTTCTGGGTACATCACTATAATGAAATATGATAACTGGAACAATGAAATCTGCACTTTTTTTCATAATGCTTCCAAGCAACATGTAGAAAATAATGTATATATTATGTAGCATGCAGTTGTTTATATGACAAATTTGAACTTATTGTTATTAGAATGAAATATTAATCTCAAAGTCCTTCTAGATCCGCAGGAATAAGATGGTGACAACTGTGATAGACAGCGTGTTACTTTGGGAGGAGGAAGCCAGGATTGTGTTTGCACGTCTTGAGATCTATCTTCTTTAATTTGGAGAGGGCTGCTTTTCATAAAGGCAACTTTAACATAATGAATCCTACTTGCACCATTCATTTGAAGATCAGGTTGAAAGGGCTGTCTCTGATTATTGAGTCAAACCACCTGCATCAAGCAGGAAAGACCCTACTCAGTTCACTCCACAAATATATCTAGTCTTTCTTGAACACGTATAATGAATATGCATTAATTACCTGATATGCAAATTATCCCACTCTTGGATTGTCCTCTGCAAAAAAGTTTCCTTGCTTTACAGGAGAAGTGTAACCTTTTAAAAGAAGAGCAACTTCAAGCTATTATTCCTTTGGTTAATACAGCTTTCAGTGTGATGACATATATATTTTTTATGATATTAACCTTTATGACATTCTCATGACCCCTAGGCATTGTTTTATAGGTAATGCAAATTGAGTTCAATAATATATCTTTGTGTAAACCACATTCTAAATTCCAAAGTATAAACTACAAACCTTTGCTAATAAAATTTTATAATCAGGTTGAAATTAGAAATGAATATTTATGCATTTCATTTATCTTCTTTATATTTCATTAGCACCCTAGAAAATAGAAAACCTTATTTAATAAAATGATTGGAAATTATTTGGTAAACTTTGCTTTCATTATAATTTAACTCTGATCTGTTTCTACTCCTAATGTACTGAGAATACTCAGAATACAATATTCTCAAATATCTCAAACTTTTGAGAGGAAATGTGCCCTCATTCGAGCACAGATAGATTATGGTGGTATAATAGAAGAGATTCATTTGCCTGTAAATGAAGAATTCAAATATTTATATGACAATTACTTTTATTTATCAATTTTTTTGTCAGTTCCAGTGGCAAGTTATAATTTTTTGCATAAGCACTGAGTTAGCCAGAATTAAAGTAATATAATCTATGAGCAAATTGAGAAAACTTCTCTTGAGTTCAGAGTCAGTATTTGACTTTCAGTTATATTAATTTATTTCATACCTGGTATATGCTTCTACTAAAGATGATTCTCTCATTTTTGTTCTCTCATTGATATATTTCAGATATAATTTGATTATAGTTTATTTCTTTTGCTTTCTGAAATTAAAGTAAGGTTAGAATTTGGCTCTCCTTTTGGCTAGTATTCTCTTGGATGACACAGTAGGTCAAGGGATGAATCTAAGTTTTTGAGTATTTGGAAGTTAAGAGGGAAAAATAGAAATTCAGAGAAATTTTTCTTTCCAGAGAGAAGATATGGACTCTGTGATTGTAGTTGAGTCATCAGTCCGAGGTTGTATATTGTATTCAAGTAGAGGAATTCACAGCTTCCAGACATTGTGAGCATCTGATGGCAGTTATACTTCTTATTTGCTGTCTGTGTTAATTGGTGACATTTTGTGCCTAGTTTCTCTTTCCCTGGAAATGTACATAGAGATAGGTGGGTGGGTGCATTGATGGATAGATCATTGTTTTAAAAGTAACATAACCTCTGTGGAATCATTTTTAGTCTTTTGGTACTTGTTCTAGTTGTAAGACCTTAAACCAGAGAGCTAGAGATGTTATTTATTTTTTATTTTTTATTTTTTAATTTTTTTGAGACGGAGTTTCACTCTTGTTACCCAGGCTAGAGTGCAATGGCGCGATCTCTGCTCACTGCAACCTCCGCCTCCTGGGTTCAAGCAATTCTCCTGCCTCAGCCTCCTGAGTAGCTGGGACTACAGGCGCACACCACCATGCCCAGCTAATTTTTGTATTTTTAGTAGAGACAGGGTTTCACCATGTTGACCAGGATGGTCTCGATCTCTTGACCTTGTGATCTACCCGCCTCGGCCTCCCAAAGTGCTGGGATTATAGGCGTGAGCCACCGCGCCCTAAATGTTCTGAATTGTAAAGAGTTTCTTGGTAGCCCATCGTATAAATTTAACATATTTGAAGAAAATTTGAAGGTTCTTTCAGTGAAATCCTCAAACTTGGGAGCTTTACTGGGCAATATCTAGTGAAGAGAGGAGATTGCTGAGCTCACAGGGTGGCCCTGAGTATGTATGACACATAAGGCAATCTATTCTCTCGACTCTTCTTTTGGCAAACTGGGCCTTGAAAGGACTGAACTGTTAATAGAGTTGCATCTCTATTAAGGAACAAATGGATTTGACAGACTTTGATAGGGCTGTGATACTTTTTAATGTTAAGATTTGTGAGGTATGAAGTGCATACCATGAGTTGTTTCTTTTCATTTAAAGCACACTAGTTACTTTGCTTATTACAAAAACAAAGACAAACAGTATGGGTGTCACTCAAATGGGGATGAAAATAAAAAACAACTGTGGAGGAGGAGAGTATGAGGAAGATTGATTTGACACTAGAGTAAGTAGTTACCTCTTAAGAAGAGCTTTATGGATTAATTTGAGACTCTCCATGCATAGAAATGTGCCCTGTAAGAATTTGTCCAACATCTCCGACTGCTGCATAATCACTCTGTTTATTTCTCAATGACTTAAATTGTCGAAAAGACATTCTTTTATTCAGTGGGAGTATTTTCTCTGGGGTGCTTAGAGGGAACACAAGTTACCTCCTAGAAAGCCTATGTTCATCTCTGCCCTGATTTGCTGTGTGACCTTACGGAAGTCACTTTCTATCTCCTGACTTAAATTTCCTCAGTTTGAATAAGAAAGATTTGAACTATAGCCACTCTTGACACTTCTAACTTTCTTGGCTTCAGGGTGAAAATTAGGAGAGCCAATTTGACCTAGCTTAATGCTATTATTTAGATTGAGTATCATGTGTATGGTAGTTTGAGTACTAATGAATTGCCAGATGAAAATGACTGTCTAGAGTTGGTAGGCACATGAACCAATCAATAGTTGAATGTTGTTTTTGTTTGTTTGTTTATTTTAGGTGGAGTCTTGCTCCGTCACCTAGGCTGGAGTGCAGTGGCTTGATCTTGGCACACTGGAACCTCCACCTTCTGGGTTCGAGTGATTCTCCTGCCTTAGCCGCTCCCGAATAGCTGGGATTACAGTTGTGCACCACCACTCCTGGCTAATTTTTTGTATTTTTGGTGGAGACGGGGTTTCACCATGTTGGCCAGGCTAGTCTCAAGCTTCTGGTCTCGAACTCCGGCCTTCAAGTGATTTGCCTGCTTTGGCCTCCCAAAGTGCTGGGATTACAGTCATGAGATACTGTGCCTGACTAATAGCTGAATCTTTTTTTGTTTTGTTTTGTTTTGTTTTTTTATTTTTTTAATTGTATTTTAGGTTTTGGGGTACATGTGAAGAACATGCAAGATTGTTGCATAGGTGCATATGTGGCAGTGTGATTTGCTGCCTTCCTCCCCTTCACCTATATCTGGCATTTCTCCCCATGCTATCTCTCCCCAACTCCCCACCCCCCGCTGTCTCTCCCCTATTTCCCCCCAACAGATCCCAGTGTGTAGTGCTCCCCTCCCTGTGTCCATGTGTTCTCATTGTTCAATACCCGCCTATGAGTGAGAACATGTGGTGTTTGATTTTGTGTTCTTGTGTCAGTTTGCTGAGAATGATGGTTTCCAGGTTCATCCATGTCCCTACAAAGGATGCGAACTCATCGTTTTTGATGGCTGCATAATATTCCATGATGTATATGTGCCACATTTTCCCTGTCCAGTCTATCATCGATGGGCATTTGGGTTGGTTCCAGGTCTTTGCTATTGTAAACTGTGCTGCAATGAACATTCGTGTGCATGTGTCCTTATCGTAGAACGATTTATAATCCTTTGGATATATACCCAGTAATGGGATTGCTGGGTCAAATGGAATTTCTATTTCTAGGTCCTTGTGGAATCGCCACACTGTCTTCCACAATAGTTGAACTAATCTTGATAGAATGTTGCTTTAATTGCTGGGAAATTCACTATCAGGCCTGCCTTAAAGCTCTGCTTACTGTCAGTCTCATGACACGATATCTTGCAAAGATGATATCTCTAAGGCAGGTGATAGTATGTGTTAATTCTTGTTGTTCAGACAGAATTGAGTATATTGAGTTTAGGGCAGTACTCTTCAAGAGATAAAGAGAGAGAAACAAATTGGAACATATTCAGAGAAGAATGTTCAGAATTGCCGAATTGTGTCTTATGAAGAAGAAATGAAGGAAAAAGGGATATTTTTCCTAGATGAAGAGAAAATAGAAGGGTACTGTAATAGCTGTGTGAGTATGTATTGAACAACTGCCATGCTGAATGTTTCCATGGAATAGAAATAAAGATTGAAACAGGTTTCATATTTCTATAAAGAATTTTGGACAAACCTCCAAAAATAGAATGGGCTATTTTGGGAGCTGCTAAATCCTCTATTATTAAAGGTGTTTAAGGAGAGGCCAAATAGTCACTTGTCAAGGAAGTTGTAACAATAACCACCATAACCATTTAATGATCACTTACTATGTAATGACACTGTTCTAAGTGTTTTATTTTTATTAATTCATTTAATTCCCATAATAACTTTTAGAGATACATTATTTACTGCCCTATTGTTATTCCCATTTTGCAGACAAAGAAATTAAGGCAAGGAGAAGTTAACTAACTTATCTGAGCTTATATGGATGAGAAGTGGAAAAGCTGGGATTTAAACTGGAAAATCTTGCCCAGGGTGCCTGTACTTTGTTAACTATTTTATTATTCCATCTTCTCTTGCACAGGGAATTCAAGTGCTAGATGGGATTGAACAATTGGAATTTTAAAGACCTTTGAATCTTGAGATTTAAATTTTGTGTGTGAGGCTCGTAGTGTATAGATAATGCAGGGCTTTTTGGCTTTTCTATGTGCCTGTCTTGACAGGTTTGGGGATGTTTTCTGTATTTAATCTCACTATATTTACTTTCATTTATTAAATAGACAGTTAATGAGGCCATTCAAAAAACTTTTGGATTTTTTTTTTCTGTGAATTAAAATAACATTTAGGAAATAACAGCTTTTGATTTTTTTTGGCTTTAGGAATCATGACACTTTAGCAAATATTGGTAACAAATCTATTTTCTGACACATCTGTGAATAATTTTATTGTTATTAAACAATATAGTAATAGTGATAAGTAGCATGTTATTTCAATTTTGAAAATGTTATATAAATCTAATATACTAGCAAACATCAGTTTTAATAAAATAAAAAAGAATATACTTTGTTTCACTATCATTCAAAAAATGATAGTTTTGTCATGAATAATCTATTGGCAATTAGAACCAAATAGAGCATTTTAATTTATATATGCTTCTGTAACTCAATTCTTTTCATTAGAGTATGTCACATTAGAGAAAAACATACTTTTTTTCTCTGAGAAAGAACCTATAAACGTTTGCAATTTAGTCTTCAGCATATTAAAAAGGTTAGATTTCCTTTGTTAGCAAGAAGTTATTGGAACATAAATCTTTTCTGGCAATCGATAACGCTGTAGTAGAAGGTGTCTTATATAGCACAGTTGGCAAGTAGTTTTTGGATCAAAAAAAAAGGTTGTTTAAACTGGAGAATCAGAAAAAATGTTATATATATTGTTTATGGTATAAGTTAATATAACATATTAAGCATATATGTATATATGTAACTTATATAACATAATTTGGACATTTAATTGAAACTTTAAATGTATAAATGCACTGCATACCAAGGAAGGATGGGGTATAGTGGTGGGAGCCATGTGACCTGGCAGGGAAGATAGATCACTAATGTGGTTGAGTTGCCAATCCATGGTAATTTAAAACATAAATGACTTTTGGTTATTTTTGCTGTTGTTTTTAACTTCCTTACATAAATTGTAGCCCCTTAATTCCTTCCAGTCAAAAAATGTATCTGTAGCTGAACAAATTAAGTGTATTACTCATTTTTGTTGAGGGAGAATATATGCCATAGTGAACTATAGAGCGTCTTAGTAAGAGAATGTTAGATTGAACCTATTTTAGGGTTTGGGCGTTCTTTTATTGATTTTGGGTAGGGTCTAAGGAAAGAGAAGTCTGTTGTAGATTGAGTGCTGTCAGAAACCTGGAGCAAATCTATGATCGCATATGTCAATAAACCTTATCTATAGGGAGGGCATAGGAGGTTGAGGATAAGACTGTAACTGGAGAGGCTACAACTAAAACGAAAAACAAAACAAAACTGACAACATACGATGCAATAAGAATGAATACATTTAATTCATTCTTGCTACTGGGTACAGGAAAGGGTACAAGTGAATAATATTCTGTTCCTACAATTAGACTGGGCAGCAGGTAGGGTAGTTGATTCTTGCAGCTACTTATACCATTTCCGAGTCATTGCTTCCAACTGCAGTGACTTCCACCTGTATGTGGGTTTCAATTTCATTATATAGGCAAGACTCAACTCCTGACCTATGCTTTCTGACTCTTAATTCCTGACATCTGATCTGACTTTTGCAACCCCAGCCCACTGCTCTCCTGTGCTTGCAGTATGACTGCTCATCCACATTCCTTGTCTAGGTGTGGTTGGCAATCCAGCTGAATCAGAGTGGTAGTGTACTGTAGCTGCTCCTGGACACAGTGGAGAGAATCCATATGCAGATAGGATAAATAAGAATTGATAGTATTTCTAGAAAAAGCAAATTATAAATGCTAAAGTTCCTGTACTTTTGTGAGAAGCCAGACCTCAATGAAATTAGTTTGAGATGAACATTGATAATGAAGAAAGTAATGTAGTTTAGTGTTTATTAGTCTACTTAGATGAACAAGTATGTATACAAACATAAAAATGGTGCCAGTGGTTATCATGACTGTGTTTTCAATATCAAAAACTGAAACAAAGTGTAATTGGACAAAGGACATTTGTATTTAATAATAAGAGCAGCTATCATTTATTGAGTACTTATATGCTAGGCATTATACTAAGTGCTTTATACATGATTCATTTCTCATAGCAACTATTTGAGGATATAATCATAACTCTATCCTATAAAAAGGCAGAGTCTAATTCCCATTCCCTTGACTATCAGCAAGACTTGGTGACTCACTATTGAATAGAATGCAGTGACAGTTATATACAGCGTGATTTCCCAGGTTGAGTCAGAAACAGTGGTAGAGCTTTCATCTTGCTGTCTCTGGGACATGCACCTTTGGATCTCTGATACATCACGTAAGAACGAAGTTTAGCTATTCTGAAACTAACATGCTGGAGAGAAGAGACCATGCAGAGAGGTCATGTAGAGATAGAGAAAGATGTCCAAGAAACCCTAGTTATGCCAGCCTAGAGCTCTTAAAATGTTCCCAGCCCAAGTACCTTATGTGTGAGTAAAGAAGCCTTTGAGATGACTTTAGCTTTAGCCACTGACTTAATTGTAACCTCATGGGAGACTTCGAGACAGAACCACCCAGCCCAGATGCTACCAAGTTCCTGACCTACAGATACCATTAAGAATAATAAATGAGGCTGGGTGCGGTGGCTCAGTCTGTAATCCCAGCACTTTGGGAGGCCGAGGTGGGCGGATCACGAGGTCGAGAGATGGAGACCATACTGACCAACATGGTGAAACCCCGCCTCTACTAAAAATACAAAAAGTAGCTGGGCATGGCAGTGCACGCCAGTAGTCCTGGCTACTCCAGAGGCTGAGGCAGAAGAATTGCTTGAACCTGGGAGGCGGAGGTTGCAGTGAGCTGAGGCTGAACTACTGCACTCCAGCCTGGCGCCTGGCGACGAAGGGGGACTCTCTCTCAAATAATAATAATAATAATAATAAATGATTATTGTTTTAAGCACTTTGTTTTGAGGTTATTTCTTATACAGCAATACGTTAAGTAATACAGGTTACTTCTTGATAATTCTTGGATTAAGGTGAATAGTAAAGTGTAATTTTTGCCTCAAATGTAGATAAATCTCCTTTCTGGAAATGGATGGAAACAAAAAGATTTAGAAGGTAGTGTCATGATTGGCATTGTGGCATCTTCTACTGTTGAGAGTGACTTTAAAAAAAACTATAGGCCTATGGAATAGAAAAAACATTGGATTTGGTGTCAGAAAACTTGCACTTAGATTTTAGCTCTATTGGTCCTACCCGTGTGACATGGAGGAAACAGTCTTGCTGAGTATTGTTTTTTTTTTTTTTCCTGCTGAAAGGGAAGTTGTAGAACTTGGTATTTAGTTGTTGGTGACATATTTTTAGAATGACATTTAGAGACAAATACATCAGAGGAAGGTGATGAAAGGTCTGGAAATCATTGCAAATGAGAAATGGGTTTAGAAAGTGCCGGAGTTTTACTTAGAAAAAGAATTTGATATCTTCTTTAAGATATTTGAACAACTCTCACATGGAAAAGGAAATAGATTGATGTGTATCCTTTGAGAGAAAAAGGGAAAAAATGTGTTGTAATTAGTGTCTTAGTTCACTACTGCGGCTAAGAACAAAATATCATAGATTGGGTAATTCATAAATAATACACATTTATTTATCACAGTCCTGGAGGCTGGGAAGTCTAAGATCAAGGCATCAGCAGATTTGCTGTCTGATGAAAGCCCAGTCTCTGCTTCCAAGACGACACTTTTTGTTGCTACATACCTAGACAGGATCAACAAACTGTGTCCACGTGAGGTGGAAGGGTGGAAGAGCAAAAAGGACCTAACTGTTTGCTTTCAGCACTTGTATAAGATTGCTAATCCCATTCATGAGGGTGAGGTCTTCATAACTTAATCACCTCCTAAAGCAATTAAGTCTTAGGCTTTGATTTGTGAATTATGGTGGGACATACATTCAAACCATAGCAATAAATCTCTAGATTTTAGCTTACATGAAGATTAATTTTTTAATAATTAGATTTATTAGAAATAATATTTGAGGTCCTTCAACTGTAGAAATGCCAAGGAAAGAAAGGTTGTTTATTTTTTCTGAGTTTGATACAGGGAAACTATAATATACTCACTCTCTTGACATCTTCAAGAAGGCCAAACTCCATTCTTTTCTGTTTCCCCTACGCATCTATGTATAAAATAACTTCTGTTTTTCTTTACTATGTGAGTAATATGTTTATGGAAGATGAATTAGAAAATACAGATAAGCAAAAAGGAAAAGAAAATTACCAACAGTCTTAGCACCATTTAGGAATCACTATAAATATTTTGATGTATCTTTCCAGTTTGTGTATGTTGGAGCAAATCTTTACTCTTTTACACTTATGCACACATATAAATAATTGGTGCTAAACTCTAAATACTACAGTATATCCTCTTTTAATTTAATGCATCCTTCCTTGTGGATAAATTATTTCTATGAATTCTTTGATACTTATATTTAAATATGAAGATGAAATTGATTTTCTGATTAAAAGTGTTATTTGTGATAGGATATTTACAAAATATAGAGGACTTCAAAAAGAAAATAAAATTATCTATTATCCCAATACTCAGAGGACCATTAACATTTTATTGTGTATTATGATCTCTTTTCTCCTATACATATATATTTTTAACAATGTATAATGTGCTAGCAAATAGATCTTATTCCTTCTGTCTAACTATATTTTCATACTCATCAACAAACTCCTCTTTATTCCCCTCAACCACTAGCCTTCCTGGCTTCTGGTAACCACTGTTCTATTCTCACAAATGAGTGAGAACATATGACATTTGTCTTCCTGTACATGGCTGATTTCATTTAACATAATGTCCTCCAGTTCCATCCATATTGTTGCAAATAACATAATTTTATTCTTTTTTTATGATAGAATAATATTCCATTGTGTATATACATTACATTTTAAAAATTCACTTATCTGCTGATGAAGTTGATGGGTATTTTAGTTCTCCAGATTTGATCATTGCACATTGTATGCTTGTATCAAAATATCACATGTACCCCATACATATATACAACTATTATATATATCCAAAAATTTAAAATAAAAAGCATATTAATTTGATTAATATACTTTTTACTAATAATACATTATGAATATTTCAACATTTCATTAAATTTTCTGCAAAAATATGATTTTCAGTAGTTTCAAATTATTCCATTATATGGATAAAACCATAATGCCCTAAAATAATTCCTACAGTTAGAACAACTAGGTTGCCTATAGTTATTAATCACTATAAACCACAATATGTTCAATAGATATGTTTATTTTAATGGCTGTGTGGAATTCCACTGTGTAGATATATCATCAATTCCTTATGTTTTAGTATCTCAGTTCTAAATGTTTTGCTTAAGCAATCCTGTCATTGTTGGAGCAAATATTTACTCTTAGCCTAATGTTTGATTTTTTTTTTTTTTTTTTTTTTGAGAGACAGAGTCTGGCTCTCTTGCCCAGGCTGGAGTGCAGTGGAGCAATCACAGCTTACTGTGACCTTGACCTCCTAGGTTCAAGCAATTCTCTCCCCTCAACCTCCCAAGTAGCTGGGACCACAAGTGTGCACTACTACCACACCCAGCTAATTTTTAAATTATTTGTAGGGATGAGGTCTCACTATGTTGCCTAGGCTGGTTTCAAACTCCTAGGTTCAAGTGATCCTCCTGCCTTGACTTCCCAACGTTCTGGGATTACAGGTATGAGTCACTGTGCCAGCCTTCAGATTATTTTTGACAAATTTGATGAGTGGTTGTTTCAAGTTTGTTAGTCCACACTTACTTAATTTTGTTGTATGCTCTGGAAGCCTATAGAAGAAGCATGAAGTCCTTTAAGAGTTAAACTTTAGTTACAAATATGACAATTACATGCAAAAGGGTAATGAATATTTTTATTCTAATATATTATTAAATGCTAAATTATATGGTTATGATTAAGTGCTTTGATGTGTAGTTTGGAGGTTAGCATGATAGTGAGGTCCTGTTTAGTAAGGGGTGCTTCAAGGATGAAATGGAGTTTGATCTGCACTTTGAAGAGTGGGTTGGGTTCAAAGTTAAGGAAGATATAGGACATTCCAGGGGAAAGCAACAAGGCACACAAATGCCCAAAGATTTGAGTAAGTTTGATATACCCAATACCATGAGAAGGCTACTTAAATTTAAAGCCATTTTAATGCCATTGCTGAATAATCAGTTTTGAATAATAACTTCTGAAACATATGAACAATATTTGTTTTAATATTTTTTGTTTTTAATATTTACTTTATATCTTCAAACACTGGAAAACATCTTAATTAAAATTCTCGATTTGTGAAAATTGCTTTTTCTTTCCTAGAAACTTTGTTTAATAAGTATTTTTTGATACTACTGTGTGCTTTTTCAATCATCTAATATATTTTATATACTGTGTTTAATTGATTTCTAATGAAATGCTCTTTAGATTATCTGAATCAACATGGCTTTTTTCCTTGCATTGAGACTGGGATCCTTTTAAATCATGTTTTGAAAATTTTCTTCACTGTTAGGTTTGGTAGGCTGCTGAAGGGGTTGAAAGAAAATAAATTTGTAGTAAATTTCATTTGAATAAACTAATGTTTACTACTCAGGGCCCACATGTTCTTCTTTTTGTGATGTTCATGTGTTTTGTCATTTATACAGTGGTTGTTTCTCTTTTTTTTTAAGATTTAAAAAAAAATTATACTTTAAGATCTGGGATGTATGTGTAGAACATGCAGGTTTGTTACATAGGTATACACATGCTATGGTGGTTTGTTGTACCCATCAACCCGTCATCTATCTTAGGTATTTCTCCTAATGCCATCCCTCCCCTAGTCCCCCACCTCCTGACAGGCACCTGGTCCCCTTCTTGTGTACATGTGTTCTCATTGTTCAACTCTCACTTACAAGTGAGAACACAGTGTTTGGTTTTCTATTCCTGTGTTACTTTGCTGAGAATGATGGTTTCCAGCTTCATCCATGTTCCTGCAAAGGACATGAACTCATTCTTTTTTATGGCTGCATAGTATTCTGTGGTGTATATGTGCCACATTTTCTTTATCCCGTCCATCATTGATGGGCATTTGGGTTGGTTCCAAGTCTTTGCTATTGTGAACAGTGCTGCAATAAACATATGTGTGCATGGGTCTTTAGAGTAGAATGATTTATAATCCTTTGGATATATACTCAGTAATGGGCTTGCTGGGTCAAATGGTATTTCTAGTTCTAGATCCTTGAGGAATCACCACACTGTTTTCCACAATGGTTGAACTAATTTACACTCTCACTAACAGTGTAAAAGTGTTCCTGTTTCTCCACATCCTCTCCAGCATCTGTTGTTTCCTGACTTTTCAATGATTGCCATTCTAACTGGTGTGAGATGGTATCTCATTGTGGTTTTGATTTGCGTTTCTCTAATGACCAGTGATGATGAGTTTTTTTTCATGTTTGTTTTCAAAAGAAAGATCAAAAGAAGAGAAGTAAGAATCACAACCAGCTTTAAAAATTTTTACACCATTATATTCACATTATAATATTAAGGCAAAACATACTTATTTCATTGCCCTTTAGGGAGCAATATTTCTTAAAGTGGGGTCAGGAACTGTGCATCAGAATCACTTGGGATGTTCATCAATATTCATATTCCTTGGCCCCATCATCGTGGAAGGTTGTATGGGGTGAAGGAATCTGCATTTTAACACACTTGCCAGATAATTCTACAAATTGAAGCTTGAGAACCTCTGCTTTAGAGAAATATTATCTCAAGTTTCTTCACAGCAGTGCTGCAATGACATACATTAAGACTTGGTAGATATTATCATTGGACATTGGTTTAGTCTATTCCCACACTGCTCTAAAGAAATACCTGAGACTAGGTAATTTATAAAGGAAAGAGGTTTAATAGCTCACAGTTCTTCAGGCTATACAGGAAGCATGGTTGGGAAGGCCTCAGGAAATTTACAATCATGGCAGAAAGTGAAGGGGTAGCAGGCACATCTTACATGGCTGGAGCAGGAGAAAGAGAGAGAATGGGAAGTTGCTACACACTTTTAAACAATCAGATGTTCTGAAAACTCATTCACTATCATAAGCAAGGGGAAAGTCTACTGCCATGATTCAGTTACCTCCCACCAAGCCTCTCCTCCAACATTGGGAATTACAATTCAACATGAGATTTGGGCGGTGACACAAATCCAAACTGTATCAGATATTTTGTCTCAGTTGATGTGTCATTGGACCTGTTTTGTTCTTAAGAAATTACAAAATAATCTGGGTGTTTTTTCTTAATAAAATTTACTTCAAAATTATATAGCCTCCTTAAAAAAACTAGAGATTCTTTGTCAAGATTTTTTTTTAAGCTTGGCATTATTGGCTTCATATTAGACAGTAAGCTATTATAAGTTTATTAATTTATGTGTTCCTTTTACTCAGATGGATTGCTTACAGACTAACATTTATGAAAGTTTAGTATTTGTTAAGTTTTGGAAAGTTAAAAAGTGATGGCTGGAAATGGCAAATTTTGCCCTTTCCCACTGTTGTTAGCATGGTATAACATGACTTATACAACTTAAGCCATTTGTTTTTATTTAGTGCCTATTTTTATACTTTGGTGACATATTATAAGTAGTTCTTGTGGCTTTTGGGGGGAAATCATGACTCTCTAGCCTCTTGTTCTCTGCTGTTTGGTAGTGTTGAGCCACTTTGCACAGATTACTGGGCTGAGAACAGTGTGGGTCATCACTGTAATAAGGAACCCATGGTTATTGTCTGTGGTGCAGGATGGCAGTGACCACATTCCCATGAGTAAAGAACAAGGAACATAGTCCAACAAGCACACAACAATGAGTAAATAAGACTCTTTGGAATTAGTCCTGATAGGAAAAAATGGTACTCTTTGGAGTCTAAATGCTCTCAGGACAATCTAAAGTTGTTACTCAGGCTGGAGAGCCTCTCTTAGCATCTTTCAATTTCAGTTTGGCAGTGATGGGAAAAACTCCTTTCTTATAGTCAATAGTGAGTCATTTGTAGGTAACCACTTCCACATATTACTGTTTTGACTTGTTCTTTAATCCCTTAGGTTGAGTCAGAGGTATTTTTTTTTTTTTGGTGGGGGTGTATAATGTGACAATAATTTGGGTTTGAAACGAAAGCATCTGAAGTATGATTGATCAAATGGTGATTATTAATTCATAAATGCCTTGGTCAGATGTCTAATATGGACTTTATTAGGAGGTCTAAATGGCTTTGACATAGATATCTCTGCACTTCATTTGCACAAGTGGAGAATGAACTGGCCATTCCAAGGAGCCATGTACTAGCTGTGACTGGCATCTAAAAGAAAGAGTTCCTCTGCATCACTTCACAGAATTCTTGTAAATATTAAGTGAGATAAAACATCTTTCCTGGATGAAGGAAGGGATCTAGAAGAAAGGTAAAGAGGAGCTCTCTTCCCTGCCTTGCCCCATTTATTTTATCCTTTTCTGTTTATTTCAGCACAAATATGTTGAGCTGCTCTGTTCTGGGCATTGTACTAGCAATGGGTATGCAGGAAAAAAATGAGATTTAGCTTTTAATCAAAAGATTCAACTTAATTGAGATATAATAAATATTACATACAATTTACCCATTTAATGTATACAACTCAAAGGTTTTTAATATATTCAGAGATTTCACAATGTTTAACTTAGTTCAAGACTCGTGAATAGTTTTTTACTTCACAATTCCTCAGGTTCAGAAGGAAGAAAAATCTCTTTGGTCCCATTCCTAGATCTGCTCCTTACTTCAGGAAAATAGTACCTACCAGTTATTAAACACCATTTCAGTATTGTGAGCCCAGCACTGTGCCTAGGTGTTTTACAAATGTTATCTCATTATGTGCTTTCTATAACCCTGAAACTACATTTTATCCCATCTTATATGCATGGCAATAATCCTAAATACCTAGCATTTGTAGAGTACAATTATTATGTCATTTAATATATGTAGAAATTTACTGCTCTATATATTATTTTCCTTTTCTCCCCTTTTCCTATTAGTTATTAACTGTGTAACTTTTTCTTCATGCTTGTCCTCTAGTTCTTGACTCTTTCTGGGCTTCCTTGTGAAGGAAAGAGATAGAGGAGCAATTAGGATTTTCAGGAGTCTGATGATAATCACAAAGACTGGCTGATTTACCTTACACACTTAAAAAAAATAAATATAGGGAGAGAGAATGCCCTTGTACAAACAGATAAAAGGTGAATGCAAGGCTGCTGAAGGGCTATTTTCAAATAATAGCTATGTCCAACCCTCAGTTCCAATTTATAGCCATATAAAAATATTTTATTTCTATAAATTTTAGGTGTTTATTTTTTACCTATGATTTGCTTTTCCTTTTCAGCTGATTCATCTAACCCTTTTAGCAGTTAGCTAACTTCTCTATACTATGAAGTAATTCCTGCACAAATATTTCTGTAATAAGCCTGTCCTTTTTTTAAAAAAAAAAAATTACTTCTCATCTGAGGATAAACTTGTCCTTTTGTTAAAAAAAAAGAAAGACATTTTTAAATGCCACATGAAAAATGTGCTGAAGTATCAGTGGTAAGGGTAAGGAATACAAAGAGATTTCTGTAACTTCGGACAGATGTATAGCTAGAAAATCCAATACAAAAAGTTTTCTCTAAACCCCAGCACACAAAAAATTCACGTTGGCTAACTTTCTGGCACTGATTTAGATAATTTATGTATTTTCTGGTGAAAAATAAACATTGGCTACTGAAGCTAACTTTTCTACTGGTTCTAAACTAACGGACGGCGTTTTTGTGATGTATGTCTTTTAATGCTATGGGAAGAGTGTTGCTAATAAAAGTGCCCAATTAAAAGAAAAACTTTACCAATCCTAATAATTAGTCATTGAATCTGAACTAATTTAAATGAAAGGTCTAAAGGAGTAAGGAGTTGAAATGTTTGCTTTTGAACACATAGTGCTTTATATTTCAAAAACTAAACAATTTTAGTCTCCAACTTCACATTAGTTCCTTTGACAATTGCTTCTTTAATGTTTTGTTTAATTATAATTTGTTTGATCAGTATTGTTTAATCAGAATTATATTTTTTATTTGCCCTACTAAGTTACTTATATTTTATTTTAATTAATATATTTTATTTGTCTACTAAGCATCATATACTGTCATGAGTTTGGGATTTTTTTCTTCAGTAGCATGCAAAGAAACTTATATTCTAATGGTTTCATTTTATTTTATTTTTCTAGGAATCAGAGAATAATAAGTTATGTTCCCTATATTCCTTCCGAAATACCTCTACCTCACCACATAAGCCTGACGAAGGGAGTCGGGACCGTGAGATAATGACCAGTGTTACTTTTGGAACCCCAGAACGCCGCAAAGGGAGTCTTGCCGATGTGGTGGACACACTGAAACAGAAGAAGCTTGAGGAAATGACTCGGACTGAACAAGAGGGTATGTGTGGACTTCACTGTTGGGCTTTTTTTTTTTTTTCCTTAAGATTCTAGGCCTTTAAAAAAAAAAAAGAGTGGGATTTCAAGGGCTGGAGAAGTGCATAATTGGCACCAGCTAGGAAAAAGTTATTCAGAGGTTACCATGGTGATGGCAGATTGTGATCCATTAGGAGTGATAAACAGATAGCTCCATTTTTCTAAAACTTTATGTATTTTATTTGGTTCTTAAGATAACAAATTAAGGTTTTAAACTTAACATAATCCTTATTCTGGAAAAAGGTAGTAAGGGATTTTTCCTAACTGCAATTTTATTTTTCATTTTTTCTCCCTTATTTCCTTTCGGAGGATAGTATTTCTTTATAAAAATATCAACTGTTTAAAAAACAAAATTAGGGAGGGTACGGTGGCTCACACCTGTAATCCCAGCACTTTCGGAGGCTGAGGCAGGCAGATCACCTGAGGTCAGGAGTTCAAGACCAGCTTGGCCAACACGGTGAAACCTCATCTCTACTAAAAATACAAAAATGAGCCTGGCATGGTGGCAGGTGCCTGTAGTCCCAACTGCTTGGGAGGCTGAGGGGGGAGAATCACTTGAACCCAGGAGGTGGAGGTTGTAGTGAGCTGAGATCGTGTCACTGCACTCCAGCCTGGGCAACAGAGCAAGACTCCATCACCAAACAAACAAACAAAAACAAGCAACAAAATTAAAAAGATTTATTTCTCTTTATTTTTATAAATATATTATTTTATCTCCTAACATTGTAAAATGGAGAGTTGAGGGCTTCAAATATTGTTAAAGCTAAATGCATAAGAGTGACTTCTTTGTTACATGACATCTCTTGGAACATCCCACATCTACCTTCTCTACTCTGTACAAGAATTCACTCGGGTTCACTGAACTACATCCTAGAAAACAGAAATAAAAAAAAAGACTCTCCAATAATATTTTTAAACAAAATGAATCAAGTCTAAGTGATGGTTATACTATGTTGCACTTTCATTTTTATGTACAGATTTTAGACCTGAAAATATAGAGTAATTAATAGCTCTGGAGATATTACTAGCATTGCAAGTTAAATTGAGAATTTCATGACATTATAGACAAATTGGGATTTGATATTAGGGAATTTTTCATGTAACAATTTTATCCTTTTAAGGACTCAAAAGCTTAAAAGATTCCAATTAATTTTTGTAGAAGTCTTTCTAAAATATATCGCATGCTTCCCTGTTTCACTAATCAAATTATATGGCACAAAATGTATATATTTTTTGATGACCCAGGGTCATAATACAGTAGACTAGGAACTTCAGTACCTTTCAAACAATTATATGGCCCTGGGTAAATTCTTCAATCTATTTAATACACAAAATTTAAAATTTGGTAACTAACTTGGCAACTTAAACATTTTGAGAATTAATTATAATAATGAATGTTTTTAATTAACTGTAAACTATATAAGTATTAACTATAAACTATATAAATTTGACTTATTGTATATATTATATATAACTGATATATTATAAATGTCAGTTATTTTATTGTGCTATATAATATAATGATGCCCCTAGAAATCATTGAGATTATTAGGACTTTTATGGTTATTTTTCTTTGCAATTATGAAACTTTAGAGTTCTTGTGTCTGTTCGAGATATACATATATATATACACACACACACACACACATATATGTATTTGTATATATGTATATATTTTTTGGTGCATGTGTTGGTTTTTCCTTCAATATCAGGTTGCAGGCTATTATTTCTTGCTTAGTTGTAAATGATTTCTAATTTTCTCCTATTTATCTATAGATTATAAAATTAGATAATCAGGACATTCTAGACTGCATTTGAAATATGACCAAGTATATTCTGGAGGTGTTGCTGAGAGATTCTGGGAAATACATATGGTCTTTAGTGCATGAACTACATGCTGACACTTTTGGCTTGTGAGACCGTTTTCCGTATTCTTGGCTGTGTTCTGAATAATGGGGATTGCCAGATAATTATATACTGAATAAGTAAGATTGCTAGATTACTTTTAATTGTGATCCACCAAAAGATGGTTTTAGTTTTATAAGTAAGTGGTTTTCAAATACTTTGGAGGGTTCTTTAATGTAAAAATGAAGACACTGATTGGTGATGATTTTTTTCTGGACTACTAGGGAATTTTAAATCATTTTTTTCCTTGCAAATAATGGTTAATTTTCTGTTCATCCTCTTTGTTACCATATGTTACAGTTGATTTTTGTACAAGAGACACAAAATGAGACAGTAGTCCTTTAAGAGTTCTTTATTACTGTATTTCTACTAGTAATGAATTTTTTCATATTCTACAGATCCTTTTTTTTTGCAATATGTATGTTTTAGACATCAGAAATTCAGGCATCTTTGGTATATATTGATATATTGATGTACATAATCTAAATATATTAAGTGCAAATGAAATGACTGAAAGCATGCTATCAAATTTACCAGTCTCACAAACCTGGAACAGTGAATGTAATGTATGAAGGAAACAAAACTCAAAACGTTTTGACAAACTGAAATTATGAACTTAAAAATAACCTATCATGATAAAATTTAATAGATCTTATTATCAAGTTCAGAAGTTGTGACCCAAATCCCAGCTGCACAAGTAATTACTGAAGAAAATTCAAATAACAGCCAGATGAATGATAAACAAAACAAAACAAAACAAAACAAACAAAAAAACCTTATGAGTGTTAAGTGACAGAAAATGCAATGGGGTCAGCATGATGAATATTGTCAACAAATTGCCAGTGCTATTTTATTCAGCATCACTAGAAGTACATTATGATGCATTCAAGGGTTGGTAGTACCACTAAACTCCCTGCTCAATAGAATGTTTCTGAATTATTGTGTTGAGTTCAGAATTACCACACTTCAAGAGGAACTCAAAGGCATTGGGATATTCTCAGAGAACAATTGGAATAATCACAGAGATGAAATTATATAATAAGAAGAATGGTTGAAGGAATAAGTAATACTGATCCCAGAGAAAAGCAAATCAAAGATGATGTGATGGTGTCTTTAAAGAGTAAAGTCACTTGGAGGCGGGATTGGGTTTATACTGTCTAGCTTCCTGGCGATATAATACAGGTCAGTGAAAAGAAGTTAAGAGGAACCTGATTATGGTTGATAAGACCAACTAGCTAACAGTTGTAGCTGTCTATATGAAATATTCTTCTTTGGAAGACAGTAACTTGTCTATCCTTGGAGATATGCGGCAATCTCTATTGTCATTTTAATAGAGGTGTTGTAGAGGACAGAAGTTTGATCTTTTTTTAACACCAATATTATGAATTGTTATGAACATTCTTATAAAATAATCTACAGTTTATGGTAAACCTTTTTTACAGCATTTTTCAAGGACTACATAGTATTGTGATTATTTTTCTACATATTCTTCTTCTGTGAAATGCCTTGTATTAAAACTCAAGGATTCTTAAACTCAAGTTTTCTTTTCGTGAATCCCTTTGGTAGTCTAGTAAAGCCTACAGATCTTTTCTTAAAATTATTTTAAATTCATAAGGTAAAATATACAGATTACAGATACAATGAATTATATTAAACAGTAAATCATTTAAAACATTTGTGATATGGTAGAATATGCTATTCTACTAATGCATTAAAAACAAGATCTTATAGAGGGCCTAACAGTATAATAATTTTTAAGCAGTGATAAGCATAAAAGGTATTTTGAGATACCTCCAAGTATAATGTTATATAAAAATATCAATTGTGATACTATTGGTAACAATGTCATAGGAACTACAAATACAGTGTGGTTTGTTACTTGCATCTATAATTTAAGGAAATTCAAATTTTCAATACAGGTTAGTGAAAAATAATTTGTCCATAAAAGTTTAGAGATCCCCTGAATTCTATCTATGTGACCAGTTAAGAACTCCTATGTTAGATGATATGGTACATACATAATGAATAAAACAATGGTCTCTAACTTGGAAAAATTCATATTCTAGTAAGAGATATAAGACATATAAAAATGAACTCTAATTCAGTGTCTAGTATATGATAAATTCCATAGAGCTATATAGATATAATGTTATGGGAATTTACTAGATAGAAAAATTACTTCTCCTTGGAAGCCATTGGAAGGTTCTATAGGGAAATGGGTCTTAGTTGGTCTTGGAGAATGAAAGGATTTATATAGATAGAAATTGAGAGGAGAGACATTTCAGGCAGGAAGAATAGGCAGAGAACTTTAAAACAGCCAACAGTTCCGGTTCTAAATTTAAAGAAAAGATGCATATAGGATATAAGACTGAAAAAGTAGGTTGTGTTCAGATCATGGAGGCCCTTTCACTCTTGTCTAAGGAGTTTGAACTTTATATTGAAGGTGATGGAGGAACCACTAACTGTTTTTTAGTACAGTAAGGTGATGAATTAGAGCTTTCCTTTAGGAAAGTTAATCTGGCCACACTGTTTAGGATGAATGGGAACAGGGAGAGATGTTAAGGAAATTGTTTCAGGCTAGAGGTAATGAGGGTCTGCTGAACTAAGGCATCAGAAATGAGGAAGGAAGGGGGATGCATATGGAAAAGATATGAGATAGAATTGTTAGGACTTGATGTTTAAGGGTAGAGACCAAGACAGAGGAATGGTTCAAAGAGTGTTCAGAGTTTTTAAGCTCAGGGCAAATAGGAATATGGTAATACAATTTTTAAAAAGTGAAGGAACATGTTTTGGTCATGGGAACAATGAGAAGTTTTTATTTTGAGTTTGGTATCTTGAGTTTGAATCCTAACTTTGATTATCTACTTAGAGCAATAGTATAGAATGGCATAATGGGAGAACAGAAGTAATTATAGAAAGGATCATTAAAAAGTTTAAGATAGATTTCTGATTCTCAAATAATTATATACTAGGTCTAAGAAGATATAACAACTCCACCAATATTTTCATGGCATTGATCCTTTAAAGTTCCAGGTGCATCTCCTCATTTGGGACATATTTTCTCATCGGACACCTAAAAGCTTTCAAATGCATTACCCACCTCTCCCTCACATCTACTTCGTGGTTTGAGGGTCATACTTCATGATTAGCTGATAGTCAGCCTGTGTGATTGACATAATAAATGATGACCTTCCTTGCATTATTGTTGTTCCAGAGAATATTTTTACTCTTTATCAGACTAAATACCTCTGCCTCATTTGCCCTCATCTACAAGAACTGATCTGTAAAAAGTCTATTATGGTCCTTTTAAAAACAGTATTTGCATGATAAAACATAAACTCTTCAAGCAGGTGCTTTGGTCAACCAAATTGTTGTCCAGTGTTTAATCTGCTATTCCTTCCAGAGATGCCCTCTTCTGAGCAGTGATTTGACTATATTGCTAAATGCTGTTGAACAAAGATGCTACATCTGAAGTGCTCCTTCTGAAAGTGAGACTTATGGGAAGATAGGCAAAGTTTCTGTCTTTTGTAAATTTAACTTTGATTTGGTATCATAGATAGGTAAATTGGTATGTAGGTAGGCAGGTAGATAGATCCATAGATGGATTGAATGATTGAATGCCAGAAACCACCTTTTAAAACACTGCTTATATTGATAGGTAGAGTGCACAGGAAGGCTTTGATTAATAGATGCAGGTTAAAATGCTTCCAAGATTAAAATTCTTCAGCTATGATTAAATGATGAATTTTAGTTATCCTTGTATCACCCATCTTGTTGCCAATATAGCTGGGCTCTAACATAAGCGACAGTTGTCAGAAAATGAATACTTTAAAAAGGACTTCTATATCTAAATACATATATTTAATCAGAGAGTCCTTTGGCTTCTGAAAATAAGTTGTCTAATGAGAATTTCATTTGAGCAGCTGTGACTGAGGAGGTCAACAGGCACTGCCTAGGAGAATATGGCCCAGCTGGTTAAATCTGGTTGTTGTCGTGATTTAAATGGTCAAGTGCTGCTTGTAATCCAGGACCGTCTGTTTGTAAAGGGAAGAGTGAGTGCTTCAGCATAATGTACAGCTGTTTTAATCTCTCTTTAATAATAGTGCTTCAGCCACTATCATGTCTTGTGTATCATACTACTAAGTATATGATCCTAGGCTGAGGGCACTGGTTTCAGTCAGGTTGTGGAATCATGTGAGATTGCAGGGAAAGGGATACAAAACTGTCTGACAAAATAAAGCTAAATTCCTGACTCTTTGGCTGTTTTTAAAAACTTATTCTTTAGGTAATAAGTATTGTGATGAGGAGAGAGTGACAAAGCTTGTAGTTAGGTAGAAATATTAGAATAAATGAACTCTCTTTGATAGAGCCATAAATGTAATGGATAGTATGCAGGCTTTAGATACAATTCCATAGGACATGCATTGGTCAGAAATTAGAGTATTTGCCCAGTGGAATTGTGTGCTTTCTGCTATTATGGTAACGAAAGTATGTGGATTCATTTTACTGTGCATGTAGAGAACGGACTGCAGCATTTGAGCTTTGAATTCCTGGTGGGACAGGCTTTCCAATGGATTATGCAGCTGTTTCCCAGCACAAGAATGAGCATATGTTTATGTGTATATCTGATGGATTGTTATCATTATTCACATCTCTAAATAATCATTTGTATTTCTACATATATTTTCATTGAAATATATTTAGTTTGCTTATATGTTGTGTTTTGCTCATCTGATAGCCTCTGCTGTACAAGGAGATATATGGTATAGTTCAAACAAGGAGGAAATTCATTTTTAAAAGTCATGTCTTTGAGCTAGATCTGAGTTTGCATCTAAGTATTAATATTTAGAGAGACAGGCTAGCCTACTGAATGTAGACTCTGGAGCTAGATTGCCCGTGTTTGAATTTCAGTTCAGCATTTACCAGAAAGAGGACATAAAGCACATTTCTTGATCTCTCTGCTTCAGTTTCTGAACCAAAAAATGGGTACCTTTACAGTGTTATCATAAGGACAAGATTTTCATAAAGATGAATAATTAGTTAAGGCAACTAAAGCCTTTAGAACATTGCCAGTTTAAAGTAGGTGCTCAATACATGTAGCTAGCATTATTTCCCGGTTGTGTGACTTTGGACAAATTAATCCTTTTGTGCCTCAGTTCCCTCGTCTGTAAATCTGTATGAATGATACCTATCTTGCAGGGTTATTGCGAGAATTTCTCTCTCTCTCTCTCTCTCTCTCTCTCACACACACACACACACACGCACACACACAATAGCTTCTGTAATTATAACTATTGCTATTATAACTACTATTGCTGTTATTATTTGAAGAAGCTTTTTGAAAAGAAAAATATTCTAGGAATCTCATTCTTTACCACAGACAGAATCATAGGAAATGTTCCATAGTGTTAAGGGATTTAGCATTTGGCAGCAATGATGTTCTTGTGTTCTGGAAGAGCAATTCAGTTTAACTCTCTTTTCAGGCTATTTGGAAAAGCTGATACTAAAGTTTCCCCACTGGAAGCCAATCTTCCCTTCTGAGAAATATGTGGAATGTGATGGTGTCAGTGAGAGAGGTTGGTAAAGCCTTGGATGAGGTTTTTAGATATTAGCCAGTTAAGAGCAATGTGTTTCTGTTGAAGTAAAAATCTATTAAAAGCCCATTTTTAAAAATTAACATTCACACCCTGTGAGAGCATCACAATAATTTTTAAGGCAAAATTTGTGGATATTAGGTTTTTGCTGCTATTCTGATTGAAAGTTATATTGTTGAAGCACTGAGAATATCCCAGATTTAAATCTCGTTTTGTTTCTCACTAAAAGGAAAAATTGGAAAGGTTTTGGATTTTTGCATAAGAAACACTTTAAGTATTCATTAAAACACCCAAAATTGTTATTTCAAATAAATTGGAAATTTCAACTCATTTAAATGCTGAAGTTTCCCAAGACCACTCATACTTTTGGTGAAGAAACAATTGGATATTCAGAGCAATGGTGATACAACTTTATTTGAATTGATTTTTTCTTCTCTTTAAAATCTTTCCTCCCAATGATATTAGTGCCCTTGTTCCTGTTTTAAAAAATTTGTATCATGTTGATAGTAAATACTTATCTTCTACCAAATAGTTTAAGTAAACAAATATTTTCTGAAAGGTTTGTACAGTGATATTTAGGGATTATGTTGAAGAGCTAGAACTATTAGTTTTTGAATTATGAAAAGAATTAGGTATAGTACATTTTCATGTTAAGTATATTTGCATTCTAAGTTTTTGGAAACTAGTCTTTCTCTAGTATTACCTTATAAAACTTAAAATGAGCCAGAATTCTGTTAACTCCAGACCTTCTGGGCAAATCTTGGTCATTTCTATTTGCTATATGTTTTGCAACTCCCATTTACAGTTTGGGTAATATACTATTTGGTTGAATCTTTTCTTAACTTCAATTTATATGCCTTTGCCTTGAAAAGATGCTTCAGATTTCTTCCTCATTTCTGTCTCCTCAGATTTAAAAATTTATTTTTAAGGTTCTTTCTCTAAGAATATGGGGAACAGATGCAGGCAATTGTTTCTGATTTTTCCTCTTATTGAACTGTGAAGCTAGAAGGTGCTCTTCTGGCATTTTGTTGTTTAGAGAGAGAATGCAGCTTTCTGATGGTTTTAGGAAATAAGTTATAGTCTCATATGATTTTTGAGCTTGTGGAGTTTGAGTGGATCATTAGCATTTTGCATTTTTCTATTGAAAATTTATTAGACTGACTTCTTCAGAATTTATTCTGGGAGTCTCAGGAAATAATAGAGGACAGTTTTGGGATCTGTATTCTTTCTCCTTATATAATATATATGCAATATCAAAAGAAAAAAATGAATGGAAAAGGAAGTGGTAAATGTAAACATCTATTTATTATGTAATATTTGATAGGTATATTATAAACCATAAAAGTAAACAAGCACATGTGAACTCAGCATCCAACTTAATAAAAATTACTAATACTATTGAATCTTCCTATGTTTTCTTCACCGTCCCAATCTTTGTTTTTTTATTTACATTTTTGCCAGAACTTTGTTAATCATTATCTGCCTTTTTTGTCTTAAAATAGTTTCAAATAGGTCACTAAATATTGTTAAGCCTTGTTTTCAAACTTTATAAAAATGATGTCATACTGTAATCTCTTGTGACTTGCTTTTTATTCTTATATTCTAGCATCAATTTTGCTGTGTGAACTTTCATTCATTTTCACTTTTGTGTAATCCTCCATATACTATTCCATGGTATGCGATATAGCAGTATATGCTCCTGTTTACTGTTTCTGGACACTTGGACTTTTTCCAGTTTTCTGCAAGTGCAAACAATAACGTTATGAAGATTCTTGCACCTGTCTTCTGATGCAAATGTGAACAAGTTTCTTCTCTAGGGCATCTCTCCAGGAGTGGAATTAATGTTGACACGTTTTTGTGCTCTTTTTCCACTCTCTCGGAAAATGTGACACAAAGCATTTGCTGCTGCAATATGTGTGTGTGTGTGTGTGTGTGTGTGTGTGTCTGTGTGTCTGTGTGCATGTACATGCATGCGACTGTGTTAGAATTCCTGAAAGCTTTAACTGTCTATACCTTTTGGTTCCACCTTCCTCAAAATGTCTAGTACAGGCTTTTCTTCATCACTGAGCTTTTCAGAAGCTCAACAAGCCTTTGATGGACACTTCAATGCAATTTTTCTTTTTCCTTTTGTTGTATCTGAATACAACAGGCTGAATGTCTTTAGCCCTCTTTTCAACTGGGAGCACAAGAGTATTGTCATTATTCTACTGGACTGTGATTACTAGGTTTGTTAGGAAACACACTTTTTTCCCCTTTGATCCTCTTTATTGATGTTTCCTGCACAGGGTGTGGTTTTAGAATTAGAGTAGTTCCTAATCTCTAATTTCGTCAGGTTCATAATAGTTTTTTCGTACTTACTTCAAATGCAAAATTACAAACCTATTAATTATTGCCACTGCTCTAGCCAACGATATATACTGAAATAGACATTTTTCTAGCCAAACAGTCAACATTAGCTGGAAATCTTCACCTCTCTCTCTCTCTCAGAATGTTTAACATGATAATCCTTACAGATACTGGCTTGGGATTGATGTGCATTCTTATCATAACTCTTTTTAACATATTAGGTAGTGTCTAATAGTTAATTAATTGATCTAAGCAGTAGTTTCTTAATTTATGAAGTGAGGATGTTGGTCTGGATAAGGATTAAAGGACAATTTATAGAATTCTATGCCATTTTGAATTTCTTTTATAGTTTGTATCCAAATTTTAGAGTGGAATCATTACTTTTCTCTTTTAAACTGTTTTCAGTTCAAACTGAACATATCTTATGATTCATTTTCTTTCATTAACTATCTTTTTCTATTTCCAATCTCTTCTTTCTGATGTTAAAATTTTTATGAAGGTAGAGACAAAAACTTCTATCCAATTTTGATATCTGAAACAATCATTGTCCAATGAAGTACTTATGAACAGAGACATGGGTTCAAAGCTATGGCTTAATGCGGAATATGTATGGTGCTCAGACCTATCATAGCTTTCTTAGTTGATGTCTTGAGTTTAACTATAACTGAGTAGCTGTACCTAGAACTGAGAGGACAGACAAGTACTCTCACAATGAAGTAATAGAATTTAGGCCATCCACTAGCATTGGGAGTGCAGAAATTAGAGGACTGTGGATTCCCCTAATTGCTCTAACATAATACATTGAAAATGATTAAATACATACAAATAGGTGGCTAGAAAAAAATTGATGAAGGTATAATGAAGAACAACTATGAAAATATGACAAAATATTGAATTATTTGCAACAGCACCATTACAGCAGCAGCAACAACAGCAGCAGAATTATTATGCTAAATATACTTTTTGAATGACAGTAACCTATAGTCATAGAGCAGTTTTTAAAGAGTGGCTAACAAACTCTGTGCACTGGGATTCCATTTCACTCCAGAATGCCCTTACTGGCTTAACTAGAGCTTTCTACTGATCCCCCAGAAATATCTCTTATCTTGTACTTTTTGCTTGTGTTATGGACAGGGAAGAGATGGAAAATTTAAGAATTACAGCATAAGCCCCATGTTTTAGAGCTATTTTCCCTTGTTTTCAGGTAGAAGAGGTAGACAGGAAGCTGTCTTATGTGCCCAATATACAAAGTCCTAAAAATTATTTCTTGGTTTTAAATTTAACTCTTATGCCTCGACCCTGACTAATAGCAGAAAGTCTGGTCTCACTTCTGGATAAATCAGGAACTTCAGTATTTAACTTTAGTCATTTGAAATTATGCCCCTTTTGCTTCTTCTTGGTGTTTTCTAATATCCAGAGGGTTTAGGCATTTTATTGGCATTGGAGCATTGTTATATGGCCAATGATCATCAATATCTATTATGCTTAGAATAAAATCCATTGCTTAAAATCTTAACATATTACTCTGACTTTGAAGCCCCATTTTGTATTACTCTAGTCTTTTCTCTGCCATGAACTCCTCCCCTTCTCCTTAAGCATGTCTTAGGACCTTTGCGCTTGCACAAACATATAACTTGGACATTCCTTAGTTATATTAGACACACTGCACATAATTAGAATTTGGTTCCTGGAGTTCTTTTGTAGTCTTTCTCTAGTGAGCATTGTGATTAAGAAATTTGAGGATGTAACAATCTCAGGATAAGTTTTTACCTATTGAGTCAGCATTGTGCTGAAGTTGTTTAGTTATTTAGTTCAATATACTTCAAGCTTAGTCATTATCCCTCCTATCCAGAATAACTTTGTCTTCTCTCCGTTTATTGAAATTTTCTATTTATCTATTTTTCACTATACAGAATTCCAGATCATATCCAACTGGCTCTTGTGAATTTCTCCTCCTCTAAAATTATTAATACTCAAACCTATACACTATTTCATTTATCAATAAATTATAACCCTAATTATACTGTTTGCTCTTTTTTAAATTGAGATTTTTATTGAGACAATTGTAGATTTACATGCAGCTATAGAAAATAATACAGAGCTATTCTTTATACATTTTGCCCAGTTTCTCCCAGGGGTAATATTTTATAAAACTTGTATAATAGCGCAACCAGGTTACTGACATTGAAACAATCCACTGATGTTACTCTTGTTTCTCCACTTTTTGTTATACCCAGTTGTGTATATTAAGTTCTATATATTTTTGTCACCTATAGATCACCTATTAAGGTACATGTATCCACTACAACGGTCAAAATACTGAACAGTTTCAATATCACAGGAATCCCTTGTGTTGCTCCTTTGTAACCACACCTACCTCTCTTCAATGCCAGCATCCCTTGCCCTCTATACCAACCCCTGGCAACTACTAATATGTTCTTTATTTCTAACTTTTTTCCATCTTAAAGATGTTATATAAATGCAGTTATATAATATGTAGTTTTTTAGAATTTACTTAAAAAAACTCAGGTTAATTCCCTGGAGATTCATCCAATCCAACTAATGAGTGTCAACAAAACAAAATTTTTAAAAGTTCATACTTAAAAAAATTGCTAAGTAGTGTTCCGTGGTCTGCATCATATTTATAAATCACATATGTTTAACTATTTACTCATTGAAGGACCTCTGTGCAGATTCCAGTTTTTGACTACTACAAATAAAGTTGCTGTGAACATTGTGTACAGGTTTTTGTAATGTAAGTTTTCATTTCTTCTTTTTTTTTTTTTTGAGACGGAGTTTCGCTCTTGTTACCCAGGCTGGAGTGCAATGGCGCAATCTCGGCTCACTGCAACCTCTGCCTCCTGGGTTCAGGCAATTCTCCTGCCTCAGCCTCCTGAGTAGCTGGGACTACAGGCAAGTTTTCATTTCTTAGGAATTGATACCCAAGAGTAAAATTGCTGGCTGTATGGTAATTGTATGTTCGATTTTATATGAAACTGCCACACTGTATTTCAGAGTAGCTCTACTATTTTACATACCTACCTACAATTTATGAGTGATCCAGCATCTCTGCATCTTGGTCAACATTTGGTTTTGTCACTTCTATTTGAACTGTTCTTATAGGTATGTAGTGATATCTTATTGTAGGGTCAATTAGCATTTATCCTGTGGCTAATGATGTTGAACACAATTTCACATGCTTGTTTGCCATATATGTATCCTTGTAGGTAAAATGTCTTTTCATGTTTTCTGTCTATCTTCTAATCAGATTGTTTTATTTTTGCTATTGTGAAAGCTTTTTATTATTCTAGATACTAGTCCTATGACAGATACATGGTTTGCAAAATATTCTCCCAGTCTTTAGCTTGTCTGTTATCCTCTTTACATGGGCTTTCACAGATGAAAGTTTCTAATTTTGATAAGGTCCAATTGAACAGTTTTTAACTATATGGATCAAGTTTTGGCATCAAGTCTAAGAATACTTTGCATAGCCCCAGATTCTAAACATTTTCTCCTATTTTTTTTTTCTGAAAGATGTAGAGTTTTATACTCTAATTCATTTTGAGTTAATTTTTATGTAAAATTTAAGTCAAGGCTCATTTCTTTTGGTCTATGAATGTCTAATTTGCTGCGGCATCATCTATTGAAAAGGCTGACCTTCCTCCATCGAATTGCTTTGCAAATCACATGATTATCATATAGAAAATCCCAAGGAATCTAAATACAAAATAAAACAGAATAAAACCAAAAAACCAGCCTCTTAGAACCAATGAGTCAACAAGGTCACAGGATATAAGATCAACACTTAAAAATCAATTTCATTTCAATGCAATAGCAATGAACCTATGTCTTTGTCCATTCAGGCTACTATAATAAAATACCATAAACTGAATAATTTATAAATAACATAAATTTATTGCTTGCTATGTGGCATTAGCTTCTTTGATATTTTCTGGAGACTGGGAAGTCTAAGATCAAGGCACCAACAGATTTTGTGTCTGGTAAGGGCGCTTTGCTTCATAAATGGTGCCTTGGTGCTGTGTTCTCCCATGGTGGAAAGGGCAAACAGACTTCCTCAGGCCTTTTTTATAAGGGCATCAATCCCATTCATGAGGATGGAGCCCTCATGATCTAATCACTTCTGAAAGACCACCACCTCTTAATACTACCACATTGGGTACTGGGTTTCAACATACGAATTTTAGGGAGACACAAAATTCAGAACATAGCAACATATGAAAACTGAAATTGAAAACACAAAACTTGGCTGGGTGCAATGGCTCACACCTGTAATCCCAGCACTTTGAAAGGCCAAGGTAGGTGGGTCATCTGAGATCAGGAATTTGAGCCTAGCTAACATGGTGAAATCCCATCTCTACTAAAAATACAAAAATTAGCTGGGTGTGGTGGTGGGTGCCTGTAATTCCAACTACTCAGGAGGTGGAGGCAGGAGAATCATTTGAACTCGGGAGGTGGAGGTTGTGATGAGCTGAGATCGCGCAACTTTACTCCAACCTGGGTGACAGAGCAAGACTCTATCTCAAAAACAACAAACAAATAAACAAACAGACAAACAAACCCAGCACAAAACTATTTACAGTTTCTCCAAATAAAATGATATGCTTAGGTATGCACTTAAACATGGACCAGATATATATGCTGAAATTACAAAATGCTTACTACAAAAATCAAAAAAGACTTAAAAATATGGCAAGGTATATTGTATTCATGTGCTGGAAGACTCAACATGGTAAAAATGTCAGTTTTATCCCAAATAGTGTACACATTTAATGCAATTCCTATAAAAATCCCAGCAAGACTTTCATATACATAGGCAAACTTATGCTAAAATATGTATAGAAAGGATCATATTCTAGAATAGCTAAGAAAATCTTGAGAAAGAAGAATAAAGTGTTAGGAATTATTCTACCCAATACTGTATTGAGGCATAGTATATAGCTATAGTAATCAAGGCAATGTGATATTGGAAGAGAAATAGTCACATATATCAATGGAGTATACTAGAGAATTCACAAGTAAAACTGCACAAATATGTTCAACTGATTTTGACATAGATGAAAAGTACTTGTTATTTTATATTTATTGCTCTTGCCTCCCAAGAAGATTTTAATTTTCTTGAGGACACATAACAGATCTTTAGTCTATCTTCACAATGCCTGCTATGGATCTTAGCATGTAATATACATTAACCTAAAATACTGTTGATTTATTATAAAAGTTTTCAAAGAGTAATAACATGATTAAAAAGAGATGAATTGCTTTAATTTTTAGAGGATGCCTCTTCATCTAAACAAAACATACATATATGCACATATAACAACATATGTATACATACTTAAATACACACACATATATGCTTATTAATTCCATAATCATTTATTAAGCTTTTTCATGCAGTATTGTAGTGGGCCTGAGTTGGAGAGAGGTAAAAGTGGAAGAAGGGGGAGAAGAAGATGAACAGAGATAAATATTGTTTTTTAGCACCTCATAATTTAGTAGGAAACACATGTAAATAAAGTAATTATCATAAGTGCAATAGTAGAAGAAGCTATAAGATCCTGTATTGGCCAGGCATTGTGGCTGGCTGGGCATGGTGGCTCATGCTTGTAATCCCAGCACTTTGGGAGACCGAGGCAGGTGGATCATTTGAGGTCAGGAGTACAAGACCAGCCTGGCCAATATGATTAAATCCTGTCTCTACTAAAAATACAAAAGTTAGCTTGGCGTGGTGGTGCACGCCTGTAATCCCAGCTACACAGGTGTCTGTGACAGGAGAATCCATTGAACCCGGCAGGCAGAGGTTGCAGTGACCTGAGATTGTGCCACTGCACTCTAACCTAGGTGACAGAGCAAGACTCCCACTAAAAAAGCAAAAAGAAAAAAAAGTCGTGGAAGTATACAAGAGGAAACCATATTTTTTTCCAGATCGAAAAAGGGATTTATTGACATTTGAGCTATATTTTTATAAGCTCATCATAGAGAACAAGAGACATAATGGAATACCAGGTAGAGAGAACAGCATATACTAAGTTTCTATGATATGAATAAACCTGTGAAGAATGTGAAGAAGTTTGGTGTGACTAGGACAAAAAACACAACTGAAAAAATATGTTGGCGCCATTACCACAGAGATTGAATTTTATCCTTTAGGTAGTGGTCAGCAGTTGAGAACTTTTGAATAGGAAGATGATTGACATAATTGAACACTTTTTTTTTTTTTTTTTAAGAAAATTAAGTTTGGTGGCATTTTGACTATCAGTTGAAAAGAGGCAAGGACAAATACAGGGGAATCTGTTAACAGGCTATTTTAATGTTCCAGGCAGGTACTAATCAGACTCTAAACAACTAAGGCAATGGCAGGGGAAGAAGAGAGAAGGAATCAGCTATTTGAGATACAGTTGATGTTGCTACTTAAGTGTGGGCTGTGAGGTTAGGGAGATATCTAGCTCAGAGATATAATGGTGAAGCTGTTAAGATGGTGAATATAGAAAGTTGAGAAGATTTGGGGAAAAGGTTTGCATTTAGGCATACTAAGTTTGAATATTCTATACAGATGGAATACATCTAGCAGGCAGAAGTACAATTGACTGACTTGGAGATTAGAAGAGAGTAATACCCCTTAGCTCCTTTTCTCGTCATTTTTATGGATTGAATTTTTTTTCTTAGATACTCACTTCAATTTATCATTGTTGCTTTCATGGTGCAGCAATAAACTTTGCATCAAACTTAGTCCAAATATGAAAACTCCATAATCTATCATTCTATTCATATAAAATGAGGGAAGTGACTATACATTTAGCCCCAATGTAAGTCACGTGCATCTTATCTGTTCAGATGAACTCAATCTTGTAGCCCAATGTTTCTCAAACTGTGAGTAGCATTGGCATCACCTGGGAGCTTGTTAGCAGTGCAAATTCTTGGGCCTCATCCTTGACCTACTAAATCAGAAACTCTGGAATGGGGCCCACAAACCTGTGTTTTAACAATCTCTCCAGGTGTTTCAGATGCACACCAACAATTGAGAACTATGGTATCGTAGTTATACTACACTATTTGTTCTATAATATATAGTCCAAGCTATATAATATGATAGCATGAAATCAACTTCTGACTGGGTAACATATTTTCAGACATCTTCCTGATCAGTTAATTGTCTTAGAAGTGTTAAAATAATGGATAAATTGGTTTGATTAAGAAAGTGAAAGTACTAGCTACCAGCTGTATATGTCAAGGTATGATAGATATTACCTTCTCATTTTATTACTCTTTCTTTAAGTCTTATTTCATATAAGTTTGCTTCTCACATTGCTAGAAAATCAAATTGATGTGATCTCATCAAGAATGAAATTCAAGAATGCCTTAGTGGCTTAGTGACTAGTTTAGAGTGATGGTGTTGGGGGCTATTGTTAGGGAAGAAAAGTTGATGAAAGAAAAAAGAACAGGTATTGTGTGGTTTCAAATGTATTAATCTGGATTCAGATATTATTTGTTTCTTTACCTTGATCAAAGGTATAGCACATAGGCCATAGAGTTATCCCTTCTCTTATCCTGTGGTGCTTAATAAATATTGGATGGTGAACCAAGTTTGGGTTTGTGAAAAACAAAACCCACAGGCTTTAACATTTAACTGTCAAAGAAAAGCTTGTATTCTTCTTAGACATGTAGATCTAGAAGTGTTGAGGTGGGCCAGGTAGAAGTGAATTTCCTAGTTGTTTAGGTGAACAGCCTCAGGTTTCTCTGGTGATGAACTTTAGTTTTCGTTAGCTCCACTTGCTCTGCCATTCCTGCTGTTTTGCAACAGGGCTTAAAAGTGCTTTAAGTGCTTGTGACCGTGGTAATGAATGAAAATGTCTTTCCAGCACTGAGAGGATTGCATTAGACTGAATAGTCACCTCACTTGTAAAAGCACTATTAGAGTGGGGCAGCTGTAAGTAAGGATAACGATTTGTGTCCCCTGCTTATTTACTGAAAATTGTCAATGTATTATTTATTGAGAGCTCTCCAGACAGTGCTTGTCAGAATAAAAATGTCAGCTCTGAGCAAAATGTTATAATACATAATAAAAATGCTAGGTATGCATTTTAGGAAGACAACTAATTAGACCTGCTTTTTCTTAAGGAAGGGACAGTAAAAATGTCTAATATTGTGGACTTTCTCCATTTGTATAAGTCTGTTTTTTAAAAAAATCCCTGCTCAGCTCAGTATTTGGTTTAGAAACTTATCATGCCTGAAAAATAATTTAAGCAACTTTGTATTGTGGCCATTAGACACCCCAGTACTGGGGAAGCTTGCTGAAGGAGGAAGGGCCTCCCTTGCGATCCCACAGTGAGCAGCCGCCTTCACCTCCATGTTTTGTCTGAAATTAGAAGATGTCACTTCCTCCCTGAGCAGTGCTCGTGGAAAACTGCCTCCAGTGTAAACAACATAAAATTATTAAGCTTATTCCTCAGCCGTGCTAATTAACCCCAAACAAATTTCACATTAAGGAAACAGAATTCAATCAATGTAAATGTTATTGCTGTGTATTACTGTAAGCAATAATATAGTGGCTAAAATAATTAATTATTTTGGATTCTTTTAAAAGAAAGTATTCTTTTTTTATGGTGTTGAAAATGTTTTGCGGAATTTAACCCCCTTTCTTTGTTTTTTCCTGGTATAGATTATAAAAGACCCGTGTGGTAAAGCATGGGTAATACACAGTTGTTTTTTACAACTGGATTGTTAAAAGGGAAAAATGTATTTTGGAGAGCTTCAGGTTTACTTAGTCTAATACATTGGCAGTACATATGCAGATTTTGTCTCTTTTTACCTATCATAGTTGACTATTCATTTTAGCAATTTCCTATCCTCTCTCCTTCTAGTCTTAAATAAAAAAGCATGTGGTGATTTTAAAAAAAGGATGTTAAATATAAACCAGTTCTTAGGAAAAAAATGAAATGCCACTTTACTGTATTTCAGATTTTGGAAGGCAATTCCCAATAAAGATCCCCCCCTCCCTTTTTTTTTGTTCAAATCTGGGCTCATATAAGGAGTCAAATTAGCCTCATCAAGCTAATTTTCTTACATTTTTGAAAACAACCAGCTTTTTAAATAATTACTTGGTTGTGTCTGTGATAACTTGGGATAAAATGTATTGTTATCATCATTTTCTTAATCCTTAAAGATCTTTAAAGATATGAAGTACAGAAGCTAGAGAACATGTAACTTTATTTTCATGCAGTAGAATGCATATTTGATTAATATCGAGTTGTTTATTAGTGATAGCATAGTCTATGGTATAACTACTATTTGTATTAAGATTATTCTGAAAAATGGTACATTCTTTAACCAATATATACCAGCTAGTGTTAAATTAACTTTGAAATTTAAAGTAATTTAACTAAATGAGTAACACAATAAAAGAAAATATTGCTTTTCAGAGGTTGAATACCCACCATTTGTGATTTTACCATCTTCTTCCAGAAAATGCAATTCTTGTATCTCTTCATCCTCTATTAGTTCAGTATCTTCTGTCATGACTATTCTTAATTCCTTAGCCTCCTCTATTAAAACTCTATCTTCATCTTGGTAGGAATATTTAATGTTTTAATCATATCTTAAATATCTAATGAGGAGGCTGCTACTAAATATTTACAGTGGTGCCAAAACTAGTAATGAGAACATAAGTGTTCCAGGGAATAGCTGGAGTATGTTACTAAAAAAAATAAGTAAAACTAATTCTTTATATCAGAGTTAAGAAGAAGTTAAAATTTCTTGGAAGGACTGTTTTAGAATAACATCTGAATGAACCATTTATTCAATTGTATCTTTTGGTTTCAAATGATTTGTTTCAGATTATTTCTTTAGTTTCTATGACCAGATAGTTTTCTATTTTTCTTCTTTGGGCAATTATTCTTATTTTTCCAAATAGAAAACAACTTTAGATTTTATTTGCATCACATAGGTAGCTGATGATATGTTCTAGATTATGACAGGCTATATTCAGAATCTAAAAAACACATAAATTTAGACAATACAAGTTTGTATTGAACAATTCCATACATTTTAGAAATTTATGTCTCTAAGTATATTTTAAGCAAAAGGTTTAAATAATATGCATAGCAAATATTATTTGGTTTGGTTAGCAAAGAAAATAGGTTGGTTAAATATGATAACTAGCATTTGGCTAGCCCTCTGGTTGTCAGGACACTTAAACAATTTTTAACTGTATAATTCCTATGACTAATATTCCTCGATTTTAAAGTTACGTTATAATGCCAAACCAATAAATGCAATAAAGTTCTAGAATAAAGGTCCCAGTTAAAAGAATGTATATTAGTATATTTTAAAATAAGATGCAAAGGGTTTGCATCCAGCATTTTATTCCCTTTAAAACTGTAACTGACAAACTGCAGTAATCATGCTTTTATGTGTTTTTCTCACTCTACTGAATTCATTTAAAGAAAAAGAAAGTAAAAAAGTAAAAAAAAGAGACTCAAAAATTTTGAAACCCAGTGGTCCTAAAGTGATGGGAAAATAGCCAAGGTGTCACAGTTAATTTCTGACCCTGTTTTATGAGTTCTGCTGTTCCTTATTCCCCTTGTCAGCCTGGGAATCCCTGAGGCTGTGCAAACTGGCTGAACATCACTCAATCTCAGTTTTATATCCCCTTTTAATAATGTTGAGTCTATTCTGTCCAACTTTGATTCAGACAACCTGCTTGTCTTGAAAAAGTGATATATTTAATCAGTGACTCTGTCTCCAGCATAGCTCCCACTGCGTTTGACTAGAGCCAGAGAGTAGTGCAGTGGTCTGTCATTTCTGTTTGAATGGGTAATGTGGAGCCCATCAGCTGAAAAGACAGGAGCTGGAACTGCTTGTTAGGACACATGATCAAAAGCCACTCTCTGCTTTCTGCCAATCAAACCTCATGTCGCCTTGTGGGGCAGACATTAAATAGATTTTTTTTCTGCCTTACAATATGGGCACTTTGCCAGTTTGACATGTGAACTGTTACAAAAGATAGCAGAGTTTTGACCGCTTGCTGACTGCTTAAAAATATTACTGAACACTTGTCAAATGAAATATTCATAATACTATATTATGATAAATTCAATGAAGTATTGGTGCCTTTAGGTTGTAATTTATGGAATTCTTTTTTTGGTAGGGCAGAAGAAAAAATAGACAATTGCTTCTTGGGTGAAAGTAGGGAAGACAAAACTATAAATCAATCCAACTACAAAGCCAACACAACCATATGACAAATAGTTTTGAATAAGATGATTATTGCTTTATGAAAATAACATTAGTTAATTAAATGTTGTTTTGCAGTCTCTCTCATCTGCTTTAAAAATTATTTACTTCTTGTAAGTCAATGTAGGAGAGTGGTTTTCATATTATATTTTAGGCCAAAAATATATAAAACTTTATTTTGAAGTGTAAATCAGGATCTTATTCCTTCTGCTTACTGAGAAGATGGACATATTTTAAATTCAAGACAGTCTTTAATTTGTGGCTATTCTGTTGGGTGTTTTTACTCTGCCTTTTCTTTTTCTTATCCTCTGAAGATTCCCCTATTACATTGCTGTCTCATCTTTGTGCCCATAACATTACCCAGTAATGATAGTGGAACAGACTTAACTTTTAAGCTTTTTAAGAGAAGAATGAGTACCTAAGTACTTTGACTTAAAAAGTCATCGAAATGGGCATTTCCTACAGTTTTCAAACCACCCAGATATCTGTTCTAAAGCTGTTATCTTAGTTGGTGTTTTGATATCTCCAAACTTGCCACTTGGTACTTGCTGTTTCTTCTCTAATGATCATTTTAAAAGGAGTTAAACATTTTCACCAAAACATACCATGGCAATCTAGTGGAACTCATTTAAACAGTGAGCTACACATAAACAGCTGCTCCTTCAATAAGCCATTCTTTATAATACCCTTATTACCTTCTAGTGTCTCAAATTCTGATTAGTCAACAGTGCTGATTGCTGTACGGCATTCCGTTGCCCATCTTCCTTCTGCTCAGCTGCTCATGTCTTAGTTGTTATTTGATTACAACACAACTTGTGCATTGTTTCTCCAAGTTGCTCTTCATATTGTGTCTTAAAAACTCTGAATTATCTAGGGAAACTGGGGTGATGTGAGAGTGACTTTCTTTACACATAATTAAAATGTCTGAGTAAAGCATGGTATTAAAAAACATGTAACTATGGAATTCTTAGGTCAGAAAAAATAATTGTGACTTAAACTCAGTACTTACAGTCGAATTATGAAACAGACATTAAGGATGTGGAAGTGTTTTTAAAAGCATATACTAGTTTACAAATTTAAAGAGTTATAAAAATGTTATATTATGGTGATTAAATTTCAGTCAGATAAAAAGTTCTGGAAGAGGTAATTATGTATGTATAACTCCACAGGAAGAGCCTAAAGGACTTTTATCTTTGCCCCAGGACTAGATAATTTTAGTTCAATTACTGTGCAGCACCAATGATGCCTCACTAAATAGGATAGCATGTTGGTAGTTTAAGTTGTGATGAAATAAGTAAGGGTGGGAAAAATCTCTATAATGAAGTTTGAATTTCAGCTATTCCTTTGTTGTGACCCCCTGGAATTTACTCTTGGTGAGTAGGAAATGCTGACACACTAGAAATGCAACCCCGGTAAAGGTCCTAAATCTGTCATTGTGCTCTGGAGTCTGCTCTGAAAATAGCAAAGCTCTTTTGGTAAATTAAAATCGGTGTGAATGGGAACAGATGTTGACATGCTTTACTTTATCTTCAGGGATGCCAGTTAAAGAGGAGGGGGTCAGCAAGGTTAGATGGTAGGAAATATAGTAAGTGTTCAAACTTGTTTTGTAAAGGGAGTTTTGTTTTGGGACATTAGTCAATAGAATTGTATTTATCTTTTGTAGTCCAGGTAAGAACTATATCTCCATTACTTTATCTACAGAAAAGATGAGGGGGGTGGTATTTATTTCTGGGACGGCTCTCTGCCTTTGATGTTCCCTTGTGATTGTGTCTTTTCTTCATCAAACTGCATTGGCTATAAACTGTCTCAGATTGCTATTAGGTTTTACTTTGCAACATCATTTTGGCATAGCTTCCTAAAGTATTTGTTGAGCCCTAATGCTATGGTAGAGTCTTTGTACTGGTATTTGTCAAAAATAATGAAAATGGTTTATGCTCTAAAAATGCACAATTTATCAAATAGCTTGTATAGTCAATTTAAATAAGTCTCACAGAACTTTCAGTCTTGATTTGAAAAAATAGCATAGGATGAATTTATTTATAAGAACCTTAATAGTTTCTCTCAATTCCTTTTACATTTTAGATTACCTTATAATTTTCTAAATCTACATGAACAATAATGATCAATTTTGTCAGTATTATTCACACCTTTTATTAATTTAACATAGATGAATAAATGTGAATGTTGTGAAGAGTTGATTGGGAATAGATTTTAAATCTGACAGTTAGATTACAGGGTACCTAAGAAAAAATGGCTCTTTCACTAGGTACCTAGTAATTTAATTCTTGTTTGAAATTATTATAATTTATTACAGTGTGTGGGTCCTAATGAATGTCTACTATTAAATGAAAAGGAGAAATTGAAATTAAGATTATGAAATTCTTTTAACTCATATCTTTAAATCCCCTTAAACAATTCAGAAGACATTAATAAGCTATAGAGGTTACTTTCCATATTCTGTAATGACAAAAACAATTTTTTTTCAGTGTTTAAAGATTCTAGAAAATGTTGAATGTCATTAAACTTCAAAGCATGAAATCTTGGAATTTTATTAAATGGTTAGTAGTAGCCATTATAGCAGCATTAAAACTGGCAACTTCATTTAAATATTTATTTGGACTATACATAGACTTTTCTAGCATTTGCGTTTTCCAGAAATAGTGACTATTTACTTAGTGTTAAACACTTAATGTAGGATGATTTGAGATTTCGTTAAGCTATAAACCACAACAGATTAACATTTAAAAAATTCCAAATACCAAGGAAACTTTTAAAATGTGAATAAAAATTTAGAAATAAAGATGTTCGACGGCCCGTAGGCATTGAAAATTGCTACTTACTCTTAGATTTAAGTAAAAGTTGGCATGTAAACAAAATGATGCTTAAGACTTTGAAAAACAGTAATTCCTGATATTAATATACTAAACATTTGTTGTTTAGTACATTAATAATATTATGTGATAATTTTTCTAGCCTGCTGAATTATCTGAAATGTCATTTGAAAGGCCCATTGAGTATCTTACCTGAGAAGAAGCCCCTCTCTCATAAATTTGTCCAGGCTTATTTGAAAATCATTTAAGAAAGAAACTAAGCGTGATTGGTCCCTTGAATTTCAAACCATTAGCATGCTTACCTAAAACTTCTAAGTTTTGTTTTTTAATTTCCAGAGCTTTTCTTTTTAATTGGTGCTTCTCGTAATGCATATATAAGCTAGTAATTAGTTTATGTGTAGAAAGAGAAAAAGAAAATAAGCAAGGTAGTGAGAAGTTTACATTTGACTGTAGAGAATAATTCTGCTCTAGGTTTTTGTCAGCCTCAGAACAGTGTAAGCATAGGCGATATAGGGTCTGCCTATCTCTCACCATGATGACCCCCAAGTAGTAATCCTAGATATGAAAAATAAAACGTAATGTCTTCAGAGAGTGGCTATTTAGGTAGATTTTTGTTGGTTGGTTGTAATTTCACATAAATTTCCCTTGAGACTGTGGAGCTGTGCCCTTAGACCTATTAAGAGTCACATCTCTATTCTTTTCTTTTGTAATACAATTCTCTAACTCCCTCTCCCAACTCCCACCCTTACTTAAAAATGTGTTGCCAAGAGAATGTAGTGAGAGTGCTAGCTGTTTTTAGATGGGAACGTGATTTGTTGCCTCTGATAATCTGCTTGTTGAGCTCAAGTTAGCTCAGGCATCTGAAGGAAATAAACATCAGAAACAAGTAGGGCAGTACTCTCTTAGAAATGATTACTGATCTCTTTTAACAATGTTTTCAGTAGTTGTTTAATAAGGAAACAATTGGATAGAATTTATGCTGCCTAAGGTTCTATAAATAACAAAGCCTTTTCTCATCTATCTGTAATGTCCACGTGGTTGCTGTTTATCACTATAACTAGTTCCAACAGTGAAATTCCGGTGTCTCTCATCTACTATTACAAAAGGCTAAAGTGGGCCAACTACATCATGGGGATAGGGCAGGAAGATATAACTTTCTCATATTATTCAGTGTGAGAACATGATGGTGGCACTATAAAAAACTGCTTTAAAATATTTTTTGCTAATTGTGATTCAGTAATTTCAAAATGTTAACTTTGGAAAAACATTGACAATTTACAAAAGCATATCTACTGTTAGATATTTAATTAGATTTTTTTCTCCTTTGTGCCTATTTAAATTCTAAATGAAAGATGGAAATATGTTTGCTCTAAATATTTGATGTGATTGAGATGAGATTAAGCGGTTTAAATGATTTAAAAATTATATTTACTTTAGTGCAATCTGTTAGATTCAATGCTAATCTGCCTTTTGGTTTGCTTTGTGATATAGAAAACTAAGCACCAAGGGTTAAACTAATCAGTGCATGGGTAGGGTTAAAAACCCAGGTTCTCTCTTTCCTTACTAGTTACTGAGTTCTTCAGGCAAAGTTGAGTTTGCTGTTCAGACATTAGCTGTACTTCTTAGCGATGACCTTGTCGGGTAGAGAAGCATGGCACAGTGGCACTTTCCAGCTGTATTCAGCCTATCCGTCGGGGTATAATCATGCTCAGTCCCAGCACCGCAGGCTTGGACATATGTTGAGTTTTATTTCTTTCTTCTGACATTAATCCTATTCACCAGCTGTTCTGCCAGCTGCCATTCTTCAGTTTAGAGATTACATTTTGGGGGATACCAACAAAGGTCTAGTTGACCACTGCTTTCTTTTTTTCCCTTGTTCTATGGAAATGATTGGACCTAGTGGTTAAGAGAACTCAATCTTTTCCCACTATCACCTCACTTTTCTTTGGATCCTAGACATTAGCATGATTTATGATCACTCTTAGTATGTTGTAGATAAGGCTTCCAAAGAGCCAGATTACCACCTTACTTATAAATCCCCTTTCCATAAAAGGTTTTAAGTTTACATTGAAGGATATTTTTAATGTTTCTTATGCTATTATATAAACAACATTAATTAGTGGCAATTTCTTTTGATGTCCTAAAACATATACCAGCTGAAAATATACTTTCAGTTCTTCTTTATTTTTCCCCACAGGTTTGATAACATATCTCAGTTAAGATGATACTTTTCTTTTTCTGAGCTATGGTTTCGCTAATCTTGTTTGAATGGGCTATTAAATCTCTGTTACACTCATAATATATACTAATAAGTAGTATAGATTTCTCACTTTGTATTCCAGATGATCTGCCCGTAAGCAGGATGTCAAACATCTGTAGTTTAAGCCTCTGGGACTAACAAATGCATTAATGCCAGAAAGAAATGTGGCCTGGATGATAAGGTCACAAACCATGTGGTAAAGAAACATCCCTAATATTAAGTCTGCACATACTCTCCATTGTTAATCCTTACATTTTCATAAAGACAAAAGAGACTAATAGACTTAAGTTGTAATCATTTACAGTACATGTTTATTACATTAATAAACTAATACACAAAATCTCATATGTGTTATAATTCTCCCAGATGATATTTTGAATTTATTTAAAATATGTACCCACATGCTTCACAATAGCATTATTTTAGCTGTTAAATTACCTAAGAAGATGACTGAGTAAATATTTGTTTATTGACAAAATTCTGCTTTTGTCTCTTAACTTTGTGACATATGTAGGTCCTATATTATGGTAAATAACTCCATTTAAATAGCACCTTTAGGCTGGAGCCTTTAGAATTGAGAATACCCTACTGACACACACCCACAAAAACAACAAAAGACCAAAACGTAATGGTGTATTCTGTAAAGTAGGTTTATTTGTTTCTTTATTCATTCTTCCATCCATCCATCCATCCAACCATCCATCCTCCTTTTTATGTATGTATGTATGTATGTAGTATGTATGTATGTATTTATTTATTCACTCACTCATTCCATTGAGCAGGATATTACTTATTGAGCCACATAAAAGAAAACAGCATCTTGTGTTTACCAGACCACACAACTCCTCATATTATATAAATTCATAGAAAAATGAGAGGAAGTTTATAAATTGCCTGCTGAAAAAACTATTGATTTTATATCATCCCCTATCTCCTCCCAAAGCTCTGACAGTAGTGAACCCCATTTACTAAATATGGACATTCTATTTATAGAAATATTCATATTTTTATTGGTGGCCAAAGTACTGCTTATAGGAAAACCTACAGGTGACTAATAGGAGTTGCTCACTAAGTGGAATAATGAATAGTATTAGGTGTCAATTAAATCAAGCTTCCCCGAGGTGCAGGTGCTCCACAATGTACTGACACATTTCAAGTAGCAGTGCCACTTCACCCATGCATATGAACAAGCACATTTGCATATTAAAAAGCTGAAAATTATTTAACTGAAGCAAAAGTCTTTTAGAGATGATGGAGGTTATTAAAACTGTTGACAAGAAAGAAGGTAATTGCCTGAAAATGAGAGATGACATTCTGCTATACACAGGGAACGTTGTTTTTGTTGTATTGTGCAGCAGTGCCTGGGTGTATAACCTATTACATTGAGATTGCTCCTATGCAATTAGACCCTTTTTGTCCTCACTTCAATAAGGCTATGATTATGAAGGATTGAAGAACACTTGGCATATTGAATGTCTGTTGTTTTTATAACTTCGTCAGAAATGACAAAACACGTTTTGTGTCCTGTTTTTTCTTTGTAGGCTTATTGATTCTGTGATTATAATATTCATAAAAGACAATGTGTTCATGGTTGAACACTCTGTCATTTATACAGGTTTTATTTTTTTCTGTCTCAGCATAGTATTTGTTTGAATGCCAAGGTGTTAGTCATAAGATGAGCAGAATTTTAAAAGTAAAACATGAATAGGTGAGAAGTTTATCATGATAATAACCCCAAATATTACTGTTAAAAGTGTGATAAAATGGATGATTTCATAGGTTTCAGATGGAAATAATTCACCAACTAAGAAAACTTGAAAGCTATTTTATTTACTCTTTGATTTTGAACTGTTTATTTTCACTCAGATTTTTGAGAGATCTTATTGTCCTTTGGTTGTGTTTGTTAGAAGAAATGAAGATTCATGGCCCTAGAGGAAGATACTTTCTTGATAGTTTAAGAGGCAGTGCATCTGGGTTGACTTACTCCATTCTGAGGGTAGTAACTGAAACAAGTGCAGTGAATATGTCAATTGAAACGGAAACATGACAAATTATTGCAGGTGTAGGAAATTTCAGACTTTTTGCTTTATTAAAATTATGCCTGTTAAAAGACTTTTTGTTAAAAGACTTTATATCTAATCTTCCTAATTAGACTTCAGCTCCCAGCAGAGCCATTGTGGCAATACATGAAGTCTGTTTCATCACTGTATTTTTTTCTTAAAGATGAGTATTGGTATTCTTTGGGACATAGCTATTGCAGTGTATTCAGGTGGACTTTAGGCCCATGATAAACCCTATTTTCCTCTGGGCCATCCGCTTCTGCTTTTACTCCTTACAGAGATTTAAATCCAGGACTAGTTTGTCAGACACAGAATTGATAGGCTGTGAATAAAGCCCAGATGCACCCAGAAAGTTTTCTAGGAGTTTGTCATTTATGTGCTCTTTTATTCTTTGATTTGGATGCATCTGGGCTTTAGTAAATTAAAAGGCACACCTAGGTGTTTTGTTAGCAGCTGCCTGGTGATTTATCTAATCTGACATGTTCATTTCTTTAAGTTGAAGATGGAAAATGTCTTTAGGCATAGCAATCTGACTCTTGATTAGAAAGATAAAAGTGAGATACTCCAGTTCTTCTTGAACTCACATTATTTACTGCCTGCTGAAAACCTTAGCTATTTAAAAGATGAAAATCCTGAGGTAGTCATGCTCGAAGAGTAGGTTATGGAAGCTACCAAAGTATGCCAAACTTGTCAGTTACTTCATATACACAGATCTAGACACATATCCTGCACCTTGATTTCCATTCATACAATCAGGGAGTTGTATAAAATTAAGTCAATTTTATTCCCTAATATGTGATCTTCTTTCAAACTGTTAAGAAAGATCTTAACCTTACTTCATGTAACTGATTTTAGTAGGGAGTAATAATTGTTTTTAACTATACAAATAGCTAATTGAAAATTTTTTTTTTGGTAAATTAAAATTTTTGTTTTAATTCTTGCCATTTGTTTTGGTGCCATTACTTATTTTTTTCTGAACAAATTCATTAATGTGAAGACATTTTGTGCTCAGAATGCATTACATTATTTTATCTGACCTTTGAATAACTATCAGTTTGTGGATTAGAATTTAAAAAAAAGCAAAGGTCAGAAATTAGCTTTCATTTTAATTTGTGAAAAATCGTATACTGGATATATTTATGTTAAATATGATTTGTTTAATAGAGAATAAGAAATAAGTTTGAGGCAAATCAGGATTGTAGATCTCTGGATGTGTTCTGGAAATGAAAGTATTATATAAATACTTTCTCTTTGTCCAAGGATAACTTCTATGTAGAGATATCACGTATTACTGGGAAATCAAAGGTGTACTTTTTGGTAACTGAACTGTTATGAAACTTCACTATCTGGTATGTCATTGACGAACCCTCATAGGCTTATATATATTAATAGTATATGCCCATAAATGTTAGAATATTTAATAATGAATGAATGGGCTCTAAAATATCTTACTAAAAAGTATATAGGAATGTACCAATGTTTAGCATTTCAGTGGTTTGAAGAAAATACTGGCTTTAGAATATACCTGCTTTCTCCACTTAGATATCCACTTCTGATAACTGCACTTTCTCATGTTTAGTATATCTAATACCCATGTAAACAAACACAAGGCCCACAAACAATCCTATTATGTTGATGGGAATGGTAAAAATGGGACTATAAAGCATATCAAAAGAGCAGGTTCACCAGGTCATGTGGACAGAAGGTAAATAAAGTATTTAGGTGGCTGATCCAGAGTAGAATAACTATGAACTCAAATATGTTGAAAAACAAGGCATTATCATGATCTTGAGTTGATCAAGGGTTTGAAGAAATTATATATGATGAGAAGAGAATCTTCTGAATCAGGGTTATTACCTGGGAATATTGGACCCTTATCCAAACACTGTACTCCTGCCTTTTCTCTACTCCTCTCCTGAACATTTTTCAGATGAAATCAAGTTAATGAATAGCCAGTGTACCTGTAAAGTATGAAAGTCAGCACAAAGCCTGAAGGGTATATATGAATGTGGGAGACACTGTTGCTAGGAAGCTTGGCTAAATTCCACCCTTCTCTGCTTTTAAATGCAGATTAAATGTACGTAAGCTTCAGTATATTTTAAATTTCATTTACAATACATCTTTCTTCTTCCCCTCTCACTATTTTGGAGTCAGTGGGAAGCTTAGGAACCCCCTGACAGTACCAAAGGCCCAACAAAGCTTCCCAGTGTGGGGTCAAATGTGTGATGGCTCGAATTTGTTGTATAAATGAGTGTACCAGGAATTCTCTGGGTCTTTGTTAAGTTAATAATACTCTAATTATGCATAGTTTACAGTTTGCAAAGGGCTTTTGCATGCCTTATTTGAGTCTCATAAAAATTTTGAGTGTAAGGAAGGACAGATATTCTTACGCTATTCTAGAAATGAGGAAATTAATGATTAATGTATTGAATAGCTGGTAAATGGGGAGCTGGAGTAAAAATTTAGGGCAGTTGATACTTATTTCAGTGTTTTTTCTATTCTTCTATGTTTCCATTCAACATGATAAGCAAGTGTCCAGGTGGAGTGGTTGAGTTTAATGGGCCCTCTGAACTAACTTGCATTACAGGCTCATTAGGATTGCATGAACTCAGTTGACGTGTACTTAATTTGACCATCATTAATGTCTTCAGGGTATGAGGAGGTTCTTTAAAGACAGGAATAGTCAGTATAGGAGGATCATATGTGTGTGCGTGTGCATGTGTGCGTATGTGTGTGTGTGTATGAGAGAGAGAAAGAGATACTGAGAGAGAGATATTAAAAGGAGGAGAGACTAACAGGAAGAGATGGTATAGCACAATATAGCATGTCCCTTTGCCCCCAAATACCTAATCAAATAAACTAAGGTTCTTCTCTTGAGTGATTTTTTTCATCAGAACAACAATTTTACATTTCATGGATTCATCTACATAACCATGTGAACAACAGCAACAAGAAAGTATATTTGTGTTTTCATGTTGCTTGAAAAAACTGTCAAATTAAATTTTTTATTGCATTTTTCATAGCAATCTTTTTTTGTTAAAAAAAAAAAAACTTTCTGGTAGAAAAATTTCAAACCTACGCATAAGTAGAGAGAATACTGTGATGAACCCTTATGGACCTATCATCTAGCTTAAACAATCATAAATATTCTATCTGTACTATCACTTTTTTTATTTGATTAAAGTTTAATTTAAAACTATAAATCATGAAATACATTAAATATATGGAAAATAATAAAATAAAACTCAAATTTCTGTTACTGTTATTTTAATAGTTTAAATTTATATTCCTTATATCAAACATGCAGTAATTGGAAGATAGAAAATAGGCAAAGGGCACCGAAATAGAATAGCATGGTAAAAGCACAGTTTTCCAAAATATGTCTGCTTTATGTGTAGTGCTTTTTATAAGACAGCACTACACATAAAAATTCACATGGCTCATAAATACCTCATTGAACACAGTGATCATCATATTAGATATATCTTAGTTATATTGACATATATGCTATGTAGAGAGAGCATACAGCATATATATGCTGAATATGAATTGAAGTATATGCTGTATTTCTTAGTTATATATTTAGTAATATCTTACTTAAGGCAATTTGGCATGCAGTTTAGTAAATTTGAATGTCCAGGAATATTCCTCTTCTTCTTGATATGTACTAAGAATTTCTTACTGCCAGGTGTGCCGGTTGGGAAGTCAACAACAGTGACGAAAACTTCAGTAGACTTTTTAAGCAATGACATAGTCATTGCTTAGACACAAGGCTAAGTTGCATAGATCCCAGTGCAAACTGAGATTCTTTTTTCTAGCAGCTTATTGCGAACATCACTGTGGACTCTGGAAGTCTGTAAAACACATTCTCTCATTTGAGAAGGAAATCCTCTCCAGAGGCATGAAATAAGACAACAAATGGACATTCATTTTATTAGCTTTAAAAATCATATTAAGCTTTATTTCAAAAAGCTCAGTTTCTTGAATTTGTGAGTACTTTTACCTTGGAACAATACATCTTATTTGATAAGGCATACAATGGAAACATATTCATTTCATTTTTCTATGCCAAATATTTGTTTACTTGGGAAATTCTAAGAATGGAAAATACAAACTAATGTATATTATTTTTGAGCGTTCATCAGAAGACTCATTTGTTTCCATACCAATTAAAAACATTTACAAAAACTATAGGTGGTTTTCCTGCCATAGCACATTTGTATTGGTCATATAATTGAAATAACTTTTACAGATTTAGGATTACGCAACATCTTAGAAGTATCACAAAATCTTTGTGATTATTATAGGATGCAGCATAATAGAAAGTATAGAAAACTGGTTGAATTTTTCATTCATTTGTTCACAGACATTTATTGAGCTCTTGTATATCAGGTATAGTGACAGTCATTGGAATGTTGAAATACACCCTGACATTTAAAAATTTTTAAATTCCTTCTTAAAATATATAATAATAACAAATATATATAGTTTATAAATATATATGTAATAAAATTATATATATATATATATATATATATATAGAGAGAGAGAGAGAGAGAGAGAGAGATGGAGGTTTACTCTTCTTGCCCAGGCTGGAGTGCAATGGCACGATCTTGAGTCACTGCAACCTCCGCCTCCAGGTTCAAGCAATTCTCCTGTCTCAGCCTCCTGAGTAGCTGGGATTACAGGTGTGCACCACCACATCTGGATAATTTTTTGTCTTTTTAGTAGAGATGGGGTTTCACCATGTTGGTCAGGCTAGTCTCAAACTCCTGACCTCAGATGATCTACCTGCTTCAGCCTCCCAAAGTGCTGGGATTACAGGCTTGAGCCACCATGCCCGGCCTGAAAATAATCTTTTTACAATTATTCTTTCTATAAATTTAATATTGAAACATTCAGTTAATTAGCATTATGTTTGTTGTAGTCTAGTTATTTGACATTTTAATGTCATTTACTTTGTTTTTAATTAATGAAAGAAAACTGGCAGATATGTTTCATCAGTGGTCCAGTTAGGCTCACTTGATTATATTGCCCTACCAATAAAACCTAGAAATAGTCTGTTTTGTGTAAAAAATTATAAGTTATAATCTAATTTGCAATTGAAGTATATTCTTTTAATGTACCTTAGTTATGTGCTAATGGTCATAAATAAGAGATAAGAAGATGTTTAGAGCTTAGGACATGTGTTTCATTATTACTGAAAAATAATTTAAAATACTAAGTGGATTAAATGAGCCCAGGGATAGGCACATGGGACAATAATTTGAACAGAATACAGCTTTACCAGAAAAGGCTCACAAGGGAAATCTTAGCAGGAGATTTTGGTATGGATATAGGGGTAGACTGACTCACACGGGTTTCTATCACACTCACACTTCCTGGATCATAGCACTTCTAAAACATGCTTGCATTTATTTGCCTGATGATGTACCTGTATTCCCTAGTAAACTAATGCTCAACCAGGGAAGGGCATCTTATTTGTTTAATTCACCTTTTTCTTTCCAGAAGCTAGCATATTGCCTGGAACATAAAAGGTGATCGATAAATATCCAATGGGGAGTGAAATTAAAAGGTTATATTAATATAAAATATTAAGTTCTATAACAGAAGCATGAGTAAGAAGGGAAATGTAAAGGGTACGAGAACTAAAACATCTTCTTTGAAGTATGTAAGACTGAAAATATTCTATATCCACATACAGTAAAACTAGGTTTATTTGCACTATCAGAACACTCTTTCAACAGATATTTTTGCCTATTGACAAATGACAATAACATTTGCAAATTATTAAATAATTCCTGAAGCAATACTAAATTATGTTCAGTAGCAAATAACATAAATGCTATAAAATTAATAGCCCATGTACTAATAATTTAGTAACTCTTTTAGTTAGATTATTTGATTAGCATGAATACCTAGTTCTTTGCTATGAGATATAAGAAGCAGCTTGGTAGACTTGGGAGAGAAGTTATCTGCAGTCTTAGGTAATCAGAGTTAACATTTTAGGGTTGAAAATAACACTTCTTTCTTGATAAATATTAACCTAAGAAGAAAGAAGTATTCCATCTCATTATTAAGTGTAAGCGCATTATTTAAATATTGATATTATAAACTGTATAATTATACTCTGAATTTGGTCATCTTTTATATTTTTCAGCAAATCTTTCTTTCAAGATTTCAGGGGTACAGGTAGGTACCTTAGTTGTTTTAAATGATAGCTGCTTAAAGGACAATAATATGAACCTAGAGAACTTTTTAACCAGTAACTGGAATTATAGAACATTACCAGCATTGAATAGCGTTTCCTTTCTGACATAACAAGAAAATATGGCAAATATAATCATTCTTTGTTATAGGTTTGTTTGTGTCCTTCATTTGAGAAAATTTCTTTTTCTATGTAGTGCTTATTAACACAAAATAAAAACAAAAAATATTCTTAATAAGTTTTAGCAACTTTAATTGAAATAAAATTAAAGCCACAGAAGTAATATTTTAGTGTTTTACAAAGAGTTGTTATATGTTAGTATTGTATGTTTATGTATGTGTGTGTTTCTAATTTCTTTTGTAAATTATGATTTAAGGAAAATAATTTTCTGATAAACTAGAAGTAACTTATTCGGCATAATTAATTGTTTCACCTTTTGAGCATAATTATCTTGAGCACTTTTATTGTACAACACAAAATCATCTACTTCTTACGAAGGCATTCAAGAATTCTATGCAATATATATAATAAATATATTTACTATATATAAAACATAGGCTTCCCTTTCTCTCACCAAATAAATTTTGATTCTCCCATTTTTAATATGGGCAATTTATAGAGTTGCATTTGATATCTTGCTAAAATATTGGGGAAATATATGTGTGCATGTATAATCACACTTTGAGTAGTAAGAACATTAATTTTAAAACCATGGTTTAAAAATGTTCTTAATTTTTATAGCTGATAAAGTAGTAATCTATTTTCAAAATGTATAAATTTTTGTTGTATACATATTTTGACAATTGATAATTAGTTTAAAATTTCTTTAAATAACCTCCAAATTCATACTTATTTTTTTGCTATGGTTTAAATAATAATAAATATAATTCAATAATAATGCATTACATGTTTTTAAAATGGCAAGTAGACTTTCAAAAACTGCTCAGGATCAAATGTTCTTACTATGGAAATGTGTTTTTTTAAACTGCTGTTTCAAAATTGGCTTAAAAATTTAAAAAAGTTAGTGAGTATCAAGAAACAGTTATAGCTGGCCAATTTGATAGAGTTACTTTGCATATTCAAGAAATTCTTGTATTAATCTCCACTCCACACTCATTATGTACATATACTGTTCCAATAATTAAACTTGTAAACATTTTAAAAATAAACTTTTTCTTGATTCCAGAGAACTTACGACTTTCTTGATGAGAAGTAAAATCAATGAATATCTGTATTTCTTTCCAGTAAAGACTGGCAGGCATGATTTCATTATTGAATACATATTATTATTGTATAATATTTAGTAAAAGAGTTATTTGATTCCATCTCCTCACCTCAATGAAAGGGACAGATATAAGGCATTTTATTTGAATTTCATAACTATATATTTGACTGAGAAATGAATATATGAAAATATTGTGGTAAACTTATTAATTGAGATTCATGAGAGAAGGCATCCTAAGTGGAATTTTTTTCTTGCAACTACTGTGCATGGTATGTCTTGAATTTCCTAAATCTGTATTGTCCTTTTTAGTAATATATATATGTATATATACATGTGATTATATATATACATATATATACATACATGTGATTATATATATACACATATATATACATACATGTGATTATATATATATAATCAAGTATTGTCGATTATATATATATAATCAAGTATTTGTCGATTCTTAGTCATCAATACCATACATATTTAATAGACCTTATGGTGACCATAAAACAGATACCATATTAATATCTGTTCATATAGTACTTAAGTCAGACAAGTGATTCCAACACTTTATATTATTTAAGCTTTATTTAATGGTGTCACCTAGATAATAACATCTCAATATTATTAAAGATTCAAAGAGGTTAAGTATAAGTATGTCGACAAGTGTTTGTCGACAAATACTTGATTATATATATATATATATATATATATAGTCAAGTATTGAAAAAGAAATGACCCTTTTTTGATTAAGTCATTTCTTCATAAGTTTTGTTGTTTGCCTTACCATTGGAAAACTTTGTTTTCAAACGACGTGTGTGGACCAAAGCTTTGGTCATTTTGAAATTGTTTTCACCCTTTTCTGATATAATTTATCTTAAGAAAACTCTAAGTATATCATCAGAATGTAGATTTTTCAAGAGTTAGTATGCCTCATTGGTATGGAATTTAATTACTCAGTGATCAAGCTATAATGCATAAAATATGTATTAACTAAGTTGGCACTTCTATTTTCATGAATTAAGAAAAGGTTGATTTTCAAAAACTAAATCAAATAAAAACGCGAAATTAGGTTTTGGCTGTATTTTGTTGCACGATACTTAAATTGTGCATTATATATATATAATCACATGTATATATAACTTGCCTAAATATTATGTTACTTGTTCCTATGTTGATGTTTATATTTGTATGCTCATATGACTCAGTGAAAATACACGTAATAACACCATGACTTTTTGGAATCTGAATATAGGAATTTGTATTGATGTATCATCATAGGAAATTTACTTAACCTCTTTGAATCTTTAATAATATTGAGATGTTATTATCTAGGTGACACCATTAAATAAAGCTTAAATAATATAAAGTGTTGGAATCACTTGTCTGACTTAAGTACTATATGAACAGATATTAATATGGTATCTGTTTTATGGTCACCATAAGGTCTATTAAATATGTATGGTATTGATGACTAAGAATCGACAAAGCTTTACTGGGTTTGAAGATTTTGTTTCCATCACTTCTATTTCTGAAAGCTTTGATTTTGTCTGAGAATTACAGTAGGACAAATGAAATACCCCAATACATATAATGTGTGGATATAAACATATATTTATATGTTTCTTTGTAAAGATTGCTCTATGCTCTATCTTGTGGGGAAAAATACTCATATCTTTGACAGCAGTAATTCATGTGTCTTTCATTCAAATCTGCAGACAAATAAATGTTCAAAAGCTTCTTTGACATAGTATTTTTGGGTCTCTGTTACTAAAAGAGAGCATGCAGGCAGGGTAGCAATGACCATAAACATACATGTGACACATACATGACCAAAAGCAATTTGAAAAGTTATGACTTGTGAACATTTGACACCTTGGATCCAATTTTATTTTTTTAAAGGGTTTATTCTGTTGGTAATAAAGTTTTTAGACTTTACTTCTGATACTTGGCCACTTCTTTGGAAGGGCAGATATAGAGTGACTAGAAAAGCTCTCTTTATTTAACTCTTGATTAGCTGCAAGAAAGTTTATCCTCTTTCTACTGTCCTACACTGTTGAGAGCTTACTCTTTCAGATTGTAGGGATGATTTAAATTAATGACAATTGAACTAATCTGCTACAACTCCAGAGTACATTTTGTTCTTAACTAAAATGGGTTTGGTTCTATCAATATGTAGTGTTTATATGACAAAAGGTTCATTAAAGCAAAGGAATTTTTTGAAATAGTGTGTTATTTATGTTATTACAATGTTTCTTATATATGCATGTTGAATATACATATAACCATATAATATGAACACCTTTCTTTGTTTTTAAAAATGCATATTAACACATAAATAATTCAACTGTATACAAGATACATGATTCCCTTTAACTACTGGTGCCATCAGTTATTTGGTGAGAAAATAGCTCATGGTCTACAGGGAAACACAATTTCATTTGGATCGGGTTTTAAGAAGTCATTGTTTTGTTTGGAAAATGTGAAATCGGTGAATGAGCTTGTTCTCTTTGTAGAGGATTACAATAACACACGGAAGCTTATGAGTGCTTCTGACAGATGTGTTGGCGGTTTGCCACAAAGTGAAGGGTGCGGCCCTGACTGACAACTTGCAATTATATTATGATGAATGGTTCTGATGTGTGTTCAAGAGAAAACCACTTTCTAGAAAGTGAAAGTCATACATACGGTTTCTATTAAAAAAAAAAAGCTCAAATAAAGTATTATAACTTTCTGTTTTATTTTAGCCCAAATTTGGTGGGCTAACCAATTTGAGTCATCCACTTCTCACAAAGACCTCTGTTTTTGATAAATCAAGGACCAAATCCAAAATTTTTGTGGGAAAAATGAATTTGGTATCATTTTTGGCATCAAAATTACTGTATCTGCATTTCCAACAAAATTGACATCTCCAAGGAAATCTTTGACTCTTATATATACACTGAAAACATATACATATGTCCATGGTTGGCCAATAAGACTAATGGAGTCAAGTATTGAAAAAGAAATGACACTTTTTTGATTAAGTCATTTCTTCATAAGTTTTGTTGTTTGCCTTACCATTGGAAAACTTTGTTTTCAAACGACGTGTGTGGACCAAAGCTTTGGTCATTTTGAAATTGTTTTCACCCTTTTCTGATATAATTTATCTTAAGAAAACTCTAAGTATATCATCAGAATGTAGATTTTTCAAGAGTTAGTATGCCTCATTGGTATGGAATTTAATTACTCAGTGATCAAGCTATAATGCATAAAATATGTATTAACTAAGTTGGCACTTCTATTTTCATGAATTAAGAAAAAGTTGATTTTCAAAAACTAAATCAAATAAAAATGCGAAATTAGGTTTTGGCTGTATTTTGTTGCACGATACTTAAATTGTGCAATTTGTAACTAACTTGCAGCATATTTACATAGCACATCTTATTTAAAATACTGTTATTTTGAAAATGTAAGTTTTCATCTGATTCTCTGAAGATCCCAAGGCATATTATCATTGAAGTTAGGCAACAACTCCCTATTAAAAATATTTAATAAGCAACATTGTAATTATGAAGATGAAATTCAAATACATGCTCCAGTATTTAGTATATAAAAGAATACAGTCACAATAGGCAAACGCCTCAGAAATTGAAATATGAAAGTGAGAAATTAAATAGTATTATTTTCAAAAGAAAGTCTAAAAACTGGAGGAAGAGAATTATTGACTTACCCTATATTTCTCAAAATTTTTCATATGATTTTACCTTGTATAAGTTAAAATGAGGTCACATAAAGGCTTGATATCTTCCAAAAACAAGTTTCTTAGGAATTTGAATGACTTTACTTATCAGTTTTATAGTATCCGCTTTTTGTCCTTTTGACTTGTTTTTCTTTAATTCTCTTTGTAACATTTAGAGTTTGTCCACTGTAGTATTTTAATAGTGAGACATTTTCATTTTTACTGAAATACATTAAGCTTTTCATAGTGAAAGAAAGGCAATGTGGAAATTACAGTATTCTTGTGAAAGTATCAGGAGTTCTGCAATTTCACTGCAGACAGAACTTCTAAGAGGACAAAGACACTAACATAAATTTTTAGTGTCTTTGCTCATTTCACGTTAGTCTTCCTATACCTACTTTTTCCTCTGTGGCATCAACTAATCATTTACCATTCTAACCTATACATCCAAGAATAGGAACATGAAGCCTTGATCAACTGGATGTTGTTTTCTTTTGGGGTTTCTGTTTTTAAAACCCTCTGAATTTTCTTTATCCCATTAGATCTAGGTCTATATTCTAGCTTCATTTAATAATCTATAAGAATTTTCTGTCATTTAGTGTTTGAGTCCTTACTGTTAAAGTGATCTGTAGGTTTTATCTTCATCAATGTTCAAGTTGATAAAATACATTATTTTTATCTTCAGGTTTTCTTTCACTATCTAGGTTATCTAATTTTTTTTTTTTTTTTTACTCTAAACTTGGTGTTATTGCTCTGGGGCCCCAAATCTCTACGCTTGATTTAATTTGTACTTGGAAGAGAAATAGTCACCATCCATTTGCAAGCGCAAGTTAAGGCCTGTTAGAACGCTTGGCATCTACACTATGAGCTCTGAGTAATATTTTCTAGTGTATAGTTTTGATCAGATGAAGTGTGTATTTGTGGGAAGAAAGTAGATTGTATTGTTTTATGTTTGTACAGTAGGTCATAATTACTGTACTGTTTATAGGATAATAAACTCATTAGACAATTATGCCTTGTTGGGGTATTTGAAACATTATTTGTTTTTAACTTTAATGCTCACAGGTAGGTAATAATTAGATTTCATTGGGGATCTTTTATTTAAATAGAAGTTACCCAGAATAAACTGCATATTTTCTTTGCTTTTTAAAAAAAAAAACACCATTCTTTGGCATTTTGGAAGTAAGCTAGGCTAAACAGTAGTAGAAAAAGAGGAAAGTCAGTCTTTCCTCTTTAAATTTCTGAGGTAAAGTAACTTAAAATTTTATAAGACTTAGGTAGAATTTGCCTGGATTACTCATTGTTAATCCTATCACTGATATTTTTTTGGCTTTGACATTTGCCAGGTACTTTCTACAATACCAGGCATTGGCTAAGTGCTTTTTATACATGATCTCATTTAGTATTCACAATAACTCTATGATGTAGATACTATTCTTACTTTGCAAATGATAAAATTGGTCTAACCAAGGCCACAAAGTTAATAATTGGCAGAACCTTAATTTGAAACCATGTTGAATAACTCCAAACCCAATATGATAATTATCTTGCTATATATTAAGTTATAAAGGAAATTGGCTGTAAAGTTAGTTCTACACTTCCCTTCCCCCAGCAGGGGAAGAAAGAAAGATAAATGAATGTGGGATTTTCTATCTCCACTCCTGATCTAAAGAAAGTGTGGAGTCTTTGGAGCAGCTATAGGCTGAGGGGTAAATGGAAGGTTAGTAGCCTATTAAGAAGATTTATCTTTTGTTAAGTACTTGTGGAATATGCCAGACCTTATTATGCAATCCAATTTTTTTTTCTTGTTCTATCTGCTTCTTTGTAACAAGAGCTGATCACACAGTGTTTACAGTCAGCTTGGACTTCCATAACAAAATGCCGCAGACTGGGAGGCTTAAACAACAAAAATTTATTTTTCACAGTTTTGGATGCAGGGAAGTTGAAGATTGACATGTGGCAGATTTGGTTCCTTGTGAGGGCTCTTCCTCACTTTCAGGTCTCTGTCTTCTTCCTGCATCCTGGCATCCTCACAAGGTGGAGTGGGTGGGAGTGGGGCAGTGAGAGGGATAAGAGGGAGTTCTCTGGTGTCTCTTCTTCTAAGCGTAATAGTCCTATTATGAAGGCCTCACCTTCATGATCTCATCTAAACCTAATTACTCCCCAAAGACCATGTCTCCAGACACCAGCACATTAGAGGGTAGGGCTTCAGCATATGAATTCTGGGAGAACATAGTTCATTCCATAATATGTAGTCCTTGCATGCCCCTTAGGTACTCTGCGTTAGAGCAAGGATTCTTTGGTTACGATATTTAACACATAGCTTCTCCCACTAAAGTGTTCTTTGGTGCTAGGCATGATGAGCATTTATGACTTAGATTAAACTGTTTTTACTAGAAAGTTCACTGCGTGTGAAAAGCTAAGTGTTTTTAAAATTTTATCTCATGTATTCTTTGCAGCAAATGAAGAAATTGTGGCTCAGTTATACTTCAGGTGGCATAATTATTAGGCGCTGAAACTGGCATTAATTAGGAATGTTTTAAGATGTATAAGTATCCACAACAAAAGAAAACAAAACAGAATACTCAACACACTGTAGCTTAACAAAATAGGTGTTTATTTTTTTCATATAACAGGAAGTCTGAAGGTAACTGGTTTCTGGGATTGGTACGGGAGGTTAACAGTGTTAGGACTTGATTGCATTCCTGCAAATCCTCTGGCCTTCCCCTTTTCGTTATAAGATGGTCACAGCAAACCCACATTCTAAAAGAGGGAGCAGCAGATGGTGCATGACAGAAAATTATTCTGTTTATACCTTTTTTATTTGGGGGACAGAGGTAATCAAGGTTAAAAAAATTCTTTTCCAGAAGCCTCGTAGCAGACTTTCATCCATGTCTCATTATCAGGATCTAGGTCACATGACTAATGACCCTATCTGCAAAGGAGACTAGTAATGCAAATGTTTTGATTTTCCAGTTTCTCAAGTGGAAAGCTGTTGAGGGGGAAGGGGATCATGAATGGTTTTTTTATTGACAACTAGTCTCTTACAGGGCTACACTTACAGCCAACGTCTTTTGGTTTAGTTTCTATCTTTCTGGCAGAATCTCTAACTTTGCTGAGGAAGGACTTGCACATATTTTTGCAAATCTGAGTAGCCATATTTTTGTGTCTTTTTAGAGAGAATTTTAAGTTACATTTACAGAAAATGGTAGAAATAAGTTTGGATTTAGACTCTCTGGGTTAGGATCCTATTTCTACTATATATGAGCTATCTGACCTTGAGGAAGTTAGGAAACTTCCTAACTTCTCTGACCTCATTCTACATACTTGTATATATTAATGCAATTCATATGTTTAAAGTACTTAGTTCAATGTACATCATATTATATCAAGTGCTATCATATCAGATATTCAAAATTGTTATAGTAATTATTACCAATATGGGTAGAAAGAGAAGAAAAGTCTCCCAGATAACTACAAATAGTACAAAATGAAACTATATTTTTGACCCTTTGTAAGACAGTGTCTGAGATGATATTTACTTCTTGATCTGAGGAAAACTAAGAAGTACTTGAAATTATTTCAAGTTATAACAAAAAGCTGGATAAATTTTCAAAGAAAACAAAAGCATATGTGATTTCCATGTGTAAGTTGCTACTCCAATTCCAATTCTATTGCTATCGCTGGCAACCCTTTCTGAAATGTCCTATTCTCTAAAATATCCATGCTTCCATTTCCTTTATCAAATAGGCCCTTTGTATAAGTGATCTTAGGTGATAAGGAGGAAAAAGATTTGATTAAAATATTTTAAGTTTGATTAAAATAATTCACAATAAGATGTTAATAACCAATTGGCTTAATCTCCAAAGGGAGAGATGTTTTGTTTTAAAGATGAGCTTGTGAACTAATTGCAAAGAATCCTTACTTTGTGTGATATATAAGGGGAATTTAAGAAAATGTATTATTAAAAAATTCAAGCATCCAAAAACCTGGAAAGAATGTTATAATTAACCCTTGTATAGCCATTACTTAGATTCTAGAATTTTCAAGATTCTGCCGCTCTGTATTCATTAGTCTTTAATTCCCTTTTCTTTTATGTCTCTTCTGAAGTAATAGGGAGATTTAAAGAGTAAGACATAGCTGTCCAATGCCCCTTGCCTAGGCTGCCTGCATACTATTATACTTCATGACCTAATAATAAAGTAATAATTTGTTAGAAAGAGCCAAAAGTCTCATAATTGATTTAGGGGAAATCTCTTAGTTGAGATTTTGCCTTTTGTCTGTGGGTTAGCTGTCTGAAAATACTTAAGAATGAAAAAGTTTGGTTGTGACCTTTGTATCTCTTTGTATGCTGAGGAATAACTTCAGTTTTGAGCAGCTCCTTTAATCTTTTTAAAGGAGCCCCTTTAATCTTTCTTTTTTTAATATGTAACAAATTCAGGAATGTGCAAAGAGGGGGATAATCATTTGTCTTCTTGCCACCCAGCACTAAACATGGTGAATCTCTGGGTGTATTTGCTTCTGTTTGCTTTTAAAGAAAAACAATTGTTGTTTTTCTTTTAAAGATCGTTTGAGAAAGAATCAATATAGAAATATATGAAAATAGAAAAATTAATATCACCACCTAGAAATTAACATCATTAATGTTAGATAGATATCATTCTTACACATTTATACAAATGGAAGGATGAGTGAGTGGGCATATGAAGGGCTGGACAAATGGAAAAGCTTTTATAAAAATGGGGTCATATATAGATGCTATCTAAATATAAATTGATACATTTTATTTTAGTTTATTGAAAAGAAGAAACTAAAGCAGAATTAGAGGAGTTGCTGAATCCCAAATCAATGTTTATTTTTAGCATTAAAGATAATATTTGCTAAAAGATTCCCCTTAAGGCTTAAAAACTGGGGGAGGAGGGACATTACGAAAAATTAAGAGGTTTTCTCATTATGTCTAGTTTTTAAAAGCTACATATTTATTTTTAAGAGAAACAGCTGGCTTTTTGCTTTGCAAGGTAAGGGTATTATACACTTTCTCCCAATTCTCTACCACCCACTTCTCAATTTTTGTTAGTTATTTTACTTTTGCATTGTTTAGGTTTATAACATTTACATTCTTTTTGTATCTATAATTCCCATAGTTGTTCAGTGTTTATTCTATATTTATATTCATATATTCAGTGTTTATCATATGTTCAGTGTTTATTCTATATGTAAATTCATATATTCTATATGAATTCAGTCATCACTACTAGTTCTTTTACCACAGCTTCTCTTTTTCTGACTTTATTTCACTTTTCCTCTTAGTTGGCAGAATTTTATTGTTAAAAACATGGCCCTCTCCCCACAGCTCTTTAAGAGCTTAGGATTGTAATATTCCCAAAGTTCTATGACATTTGCATCTACCTGTTTTTCATCTTCATCTGTGACACCTTTCTTTGGCATTATATTCTTTGTCATGCTTTTTTTCTTCCAGGATTTTTGTATTTATTTTCTCCTTGTTGCTTCTTTGCCTTATCTCTTTGGAAGATGGAGAAAGTTTTTTCTCAGGGGTGAAAGAATATTGAGGTAGATGTGTGGGAGAACTCAGCTGAGGCAATATGTAGCTTTTATTTGGGGTCTGAGCTGTATTCTCTGAGATTTTGCAATTTGAATGGGGATCAGGTCTATCATTCATTCAGAAGAGTACTTTTTGGATCATTAACCAAAAATATTGTATAGACTAGATTATTTACATCTGTCATACATAAATAGCTCTGTGGTTCACTTTCCCTATATTATCTATTTCTTCCTATTTTTCTTTTCTACTATATTTCAGATTGAAAATGAAGAAGATACTTGTTCAGTTTGCCTCTCTCCAGGTTTGGAAATATTAATGACAATTGTTAGTATTTTGTTGACTTCCCACGTCATCTCTATTTTTTTCCTTGGTTGCAAGTTTTTGAGGTTTACTACATTTAGTTATTTTGCTTTTCTTGTTTGGTTGCTGTTGGTGATTATTTTTCTGACTTTAATTTTGTATTTTATTAAGAAATGGAGTGAAATTTGTGAGCTAGTTTTGATTTGCCTTCATAATCAGAAATCTTGCATCTTTAATTATTGTTGGAAAAGTATAATTTAATAATACTATCTATCTAACATTTTCAGGTAACATTTTGACTTAAGCCATGAGAATAGACTTGATTACTAATATTAATACCATTTTAAAATACACATACTCAAGGGCAGCATCTTCTTTAAGGGTTTTGCTACTTAAAATAACATTGTGTTAGATGGAGTGCTATAGCACATCTGGTGTAAGACTAGCTAGCCTTACAGAGAGGTTGAAAATGTCATCAGAGGACAGGAAGCAATAGTTCTAAAATTTTTTGTGAATGTGTATGGGAACTTAGTTTGGTCTGATTTCACTCATTAAAAGTCATTTTTGATTTATATCTTAAGGCAATGTTTTCTAGAACTATTTATTATTAAGATTTAAATCAGATGACTACGACTTGTTTTCTCATATCTATAACAGTTCTGTAATTATAAAATATTGATTGGTTTGAAATGATGACCAAATTACATATTTTGCTAAAGATTGCGAAATTACTTTAGCCCATAAAGAATAAGCTTTTTAATGCTAATGATACTGCAGTAATCATATACACTTTATATTCTGTTTTGAGACTGCTTATTTTTGCTCCTCAAATTTTGGCTAGGTGGCAAATTCTGTGTAGGTCAGAGATTTTGTAGTAGATAAATTGAAAGTGTTTAGAAAATAGTAATTATTTATGGATTTAATTATTTGTGAAGTGTATAGAGGACCAGTTTCTTCCTTTTTATTGGTTTCTGTATTCTTAAAGTCTGCTAACACCAGCCTCGAAGGGTTCTTATGTAGTTTATAGTTTATATGCTCTTCACAATAATATTTATGAGATTAGATGAATGAAATGAAGAAACTTTGATCGTGAACACAATTTAAAATCATAGGTCTTTATACCTGGAAATTAAGATTGAAAATTTTTTACTAAAAACTGTTAATTAAATGGGAAACACAATCTTAACGTTACAGAAAAAAATAATTATGAAGAGGACACTACACTTTGAAATGTATGGAATACATTTAAAATGATGATCAGAGGAAAATTCTGTTTTGTTAATATAATTAATTTATCAGTAAAATTAAAGAATAAATAAATGAATTAAATTGTAAGTTAAGAAAATGATAAAAAAAAGACTCACCAATGAACCAAAGAAAAGTACAAAGTAATAAATAATGAAGATAAAAGCAGAAATTAATGTGATAGAGAATTTTAACTTAGTTAACCTAAAGATCAAAATATAGTTTAAAAATAAGTAATAGTAATACTAAAGTTTTAACTAAATTGATCAGTAACTTGAAAATAAAAACCTATAAGGCCAAAATATTGAGTGATGAAGGTAAAAGGACAATTAAATTACAGGAAATTATAAAAATCAAAAGATCCCACTTTTTACATTTATATGCAAATAAATTTGAAAACCAAGATAACGTGGAACATTTTCCAGGGAAATAAAATAACCAAATGGACTCTATTAAAGATAGAAAGCCTAAAGAGATTAATTTCCATAGAGAAGATAAAGAAAGTTATCAGGGAAATACTCTTAAAGCACAAGGCCCAGAAAGTTTAACAGGAGAATCCTATCATGTCTTCAAACACCAGATAGTCTTAGTGCTCCATAAATCATTCCAGAGCACTGAAAATAGAGGAAATTTTCTAATTATGTTTATGAAGTAGCTATAACATTATTCCTAGACTGAGAAAACAGTACCATAAAAGTAAATTGCAGAAATTCACTTATAAATATTTATGGAAAAATACTAAATAAAATACCACATTAATAATAGATTATACAAAGATCAAGTGGAATTATTCCAGTAGTGAAAGCTTGGATCAGTACTAGGATATTCCTTAATAGAATATACTATATTTATGGATCTAAGGGAAAAAGTCATGGAATAGTCTCCAAAAATGTTGAAAAAGGCTGCAACATAATTTAATACCCATTTTGATAAAATACTCAAAATATAAATTTTTGTATTCTTCTCTGATTTCTACTGTGGTAAAATATAATGTAAAAGTTACAATTTTAACCATTTTAAATGTACAATTCAGTACTATTAATTAACATTCATAGTTTTTATAACTATCACCACTATCTATTCCCAAAACTCTTTCATTACCCTAAATAGAAACTCTGTAATCACTAAGCAATAACTCCCCATTTTCCCCTCCTCAAACTCTCTGATAACCTCTACTGTACTTACTGTCTCTATGAATCTACCTGTTCTAGATATGACTGTAAGTGGAATTATATAATATTTGCCTCTCTGTGTATGACTTTTATCAACTAGCATAACATATTTTCAAGATTCATTTATGCTGTAGCATGTGTCAAAACTACATTCCTTCTTATGGCTGAATAATATTCCTCTGTGTGTGTGTGTGTATGTGTGTGTGTGTGTATGTATTACATTTTGTTTATTCATTCACATATCGATGGGCACTTGGTTTGTTTTTATCTTATGGCTATTGGGCTATTGGCAATAACAGTGAAATGCACATTGGCATATATGTATCTGAATTCCTGTTTTCTGTTCTTTTGGGTATAAACCTAGGAATGGAATTGCTGGGTCATAAAATAATTCCATATTTACCTTTTTGAGGAACTGCAAAACTATTTTCCACAGTGACAATACCAATTTATTTCCTGCCTTCCCCAAAATGTACTAGGGTTCCAATTTTTCCATATCCTTACAAACACTTGTCATTTTTATTTTCTTTTTTAAAAATTATAGTCATCTTAGCAGATGTGAAGTGGTATGTCATTGCGGTTGTGATTTGCATTTCCCAAGTGATTAATGCTGTTGAGTATTTTTTTCATGTCTGTCTTGGCTATTTGTAGATATTCTTTGGAGAAATGTCTGTTGAAGCCCTTTGCCCATTTTAAAATTGGGTTGTCTCTTTATTGTCAAGTTGTAGAAATTCTTTATATATTGTTAATATTAAACCCTTATGAGATATTATTATTTATTAACATGGCAAAATACTCTAGTTCTAAAGTGTACAACTTACTTATGGAGAAATGCTGGAGGAATTTCCCTTAAGATCAAAAACAAGGCCAAGATGCCCACTGTCACCACTATATTTAACATTTTTCTGAAGGTATTAATTTCTAATTACCCAATGCAATTAGACAAGATAAATGAGTAAGAGGCATAAGAAGTGGTAAAGAAGTAAAATCATCTATAATGACAGATGATATGATAGTATACCTAGGAATACTTAGAAAATATATTCTATAACTGATAATAAAAGAATTTGATAAGTTATTTGGTGGTAAAATGAATACACAACAATTATAGCTTTTGTAAACAATAGCACAGCCAGTTAGAGGAAATAATTAATGGTAGAGAAAACACCATTTGCTGTAGCAACAAAGAAGATTAAATATTTAGGAATAAACTTAAAAGAAAATATGCAAATTTCATATGAGAAAAGCTTTAAAATACTCCTAAAAGACACAGCAGTACATCTGAACAAATGGAAAGACATCCCCTTTTGGTGGATGGGACAACTCAACATCCTGAGGAAGTTAGTTCTTTATAAGTTAACTTATAATTTTTAAATTTTTACAAATTTTAAATTTAGAAATATAACACTTTCCCCAAAACATCAAGCTTTTATGGTGGGGCTAGTCAAGTTGATACTAAAGTTCATATGCATAAACAAACATCCAAGAATAGTGAGAAATATACTTACAAAGAAAATTGCAAATGCAAGGGGTATGAGAATAGTCCTAATAGACATTAAAGCAAACTATAAAATCTGTAATTAAAACTCTGCAGTACAGTAATGGCAAATTAATGAACAGACCAGGAGAATAAAGTCCATAAATAAACCCAAGTGTATGTAGAAGTTCAGTATATAATGAAGTTAACATTTCAGATCACTAGGGCATAGATAGACTTTTTAATATATGGTGTTGGGACAGTGGGGTTGCCATTTGAAAAAAGGTAACATTAGATCTATACTTAATACCATATAAAAGAATGAACTCCAAATTGATCAGAGGTCTAAGGGTTAAAAAATATCAATATATTGCAAGAAAACATAGGTGAATTTCTCTTGAAGGAGAGGCCTTATGACTCAAAATCCAGAGATAATAAAGGAAAAGCTTGCTAGATTTGAATGCATAAAAATAAAAGTATTTGCATGTTAAGAAAATCATAAGTAAAGCCAAAACACAAGTTACAAACTGAGAGAAAATATTTGTCCATATATAAAAAATAAAGGACTAATAATCCTAATATATAAAGAACTCTGGAATTTCTGAAAATTTGAGGGAAAAAAGGACCAAAAATCTCACAGAACAAAGAGAAAAGGACATGGATATACAATTAAAAAATAAATGCAAAATGGCCCTTTAGTCTATAAAGAGATACTATTATCAATTATTGAAGAGATACAACTGTCAGGTATTAAGAAAAGGGTGTTGTATTATCTGACTTACGATTGTGAATTTGTCATTTCTTCTTATATCAGTTTGTGATACATAATATTTTGAAGCTCTGTTAGTGCATAAAAAATTAGGATTGGTATCTTCTTTATCATATCATCATATATCACATCATATCATATCATATACTTTGTGTATCTTCTTTATCATATCATCATATATCATATCATATCATGTCATATACTTTGTCATTATGAAATGACTCTCTTTATCCCTGATAGTAGTCTTTGCTCTAAACTCTACTTTGGTATTTATCTAGCAACTCAGTCTTATCAAAGTGTATATATATTTCCTTTTTTACTTTTAACTTAGCTTTTTTATTTTTTACATTTTAAATGGGTTTCCTATAGGCAGTATATAATTGAGTTTTGCCTTTTTATCCAGCTTGACTATCTCTACTTTTTAAATATTACATATTGACAAGTTATAGTTGTATATATTTATGGGATACAAAGTGATATGAGGATTTTTGAAAACAACATGAAGTGATTAAATCAAGCTAATTAACCTATTCATCACATCAAATATTTGACATTTTTGTGACAAAAACACTCATGATTTATTCTCTTAGTAATATTGAAATGTGCGGTACTAATTGCTAGTTATATTCACCATGCTATACAATATATCTAAAAACAAAACGTTTTTCTCCTATTTAACTGAGGCTTTGCAACCTTTGACTACCATCTCTCCATTTTCCCATACCCTAGACTCTGATAACCACCTTCTATTCTGCTTCTGTGAGTTCAGTTGTTTTAAATTCCACATATAAGTGAAAATGTGCTATTTGTCTTTCTGTGTTTGGCTTATTTTACTTAGAGTGATGTTCTCTAATTCCATCCATGTTGTTGCAAATGACATATTTCATCTTTTATTAAGGCTGAATAGTATTCTTTTGTGTACATATGCCACATTTTTTTATCCATTCATCCAATGATGGACACTTAGCTTAATTCCATAACTTGGCTATTGTGAATAGCACTGCAGTGAACATGGGCATGCAGACATCTCTTTGACATACTGATTTCAAATCTTTCAGGTAAATTCCCAGAAATGGATTGGCTGGATTATATGTTAATTCTATTTTTAGGTTTTTCAGGAACCTGCATACAGTTTTTCATAATGGTTGCACTAACTTACATACACATGGTATACAAAGATTCCCTTTTCTCCACATCCTTGCCAACACTGGTTATATTTGGTCTTTTTAATAGCAGTTATTCTAAACAGGTGTGCAGTGATATCTTATTATGATTTTGATTTGCATCTCCCTTGTGATTAATGATTTCATGCTTTTTAAAAACATATTTGTTAGCTATTCACATGTCTTTTTTTGAGAAATGTCCATTCAGGCCCTTTGCCCATTTCTTAATCAAACTATTTGTTTTTCTTTTATAAAGTTGTTTGACTTTTTTATATATTTTTGATATTAATCCCTTATCAGATATATGGCTTGTAAATATTTTTTCCAATTTGTAGTTTGTGTCTTCACTCTGTTGTTTCCTTTGTTGTGCAGAAGTTTCTTTTTAATTTTAATGTAATCCCATTTGTCTATTTTTGCTTTTGCTGCCTGCATTTTTGGAACCAAATCTAAAAAAATCATTGTCCAGACCAATGTTGTATAGTTTTTCCCCTATGTTTTATTTTAGGAATTTTATAGTTGGAAGTTTATGTTTAAGTCTTTAATCCATTTTGAGTTCATCTTGTATGTGGTGTAAGAGTCCAATTTCATTCTTTTACAAATGGTTATCCAGTTTTCTCAGCGACATCTATTGAAGACACTGTCCTCTATATTTAATTGGGATTATCTATGTGAGTTTTGATATGGTTGTGTTTAAGTCTATCATTTTGCTCATGTTTTTTATGTGCACCATGTACTGTTTGTTATTTTTCTCTATTTTGATTTTTAAAATAATCCCATGTATATTTTTTGCTGGCTTATTAGCTATGATTCCCTGCTGCCTTATTTTAGTGATTTACCTTGGAGTTTAATTGTATACATCTTCAACTAAATTATAGTCCACCTTCAAGAGATGTTCTTACTATTTACACTATAGTACAATAACCTTACAACAGTATACTTCAATTTCTCTTCCAGATTTTCTTATGATTGTTATACATTTGGGTTCTACTTATCTTATAAATCTTAAAATACATTGATAGTCTTTTTACTCTAAATGGAAAATTATCTTTAAGTAATATTTAAATAAAAAGAAAAAAATTAAATATACATGCATGTTATTGTATTTCTGTTAACATTCCTTTTTGTAGAGACAGATACCCTCTGATATAATTTTTTTCTGCTTGGTGGATTTCCTTTAATATTTCATACAGTCCAGATCTGCTGGTGATGAAGTCTGTCAGTTTTCATATGTCTAAAATTTTTTTATTTCATATTTTTGTTTGAAAGATATTTTTTGCTGGATATAGAATTCTAGATAGTTTTATTTATATTTTAGTACTTAAAAATGTTGCACAATTGTCTTCTACCTGGCATTGGTTTCAATGAGGAATCAGCTGTCATCCTATTTTAATTCTACAATAATATGCCTTTTTGGGGGATTACTTTTCAGAATTTTCTCTTTAATTCACTGGTTTTAAGCAATTTAATTATGACATGCCTTAGTGTAGTTTTTTTTCATATTTCTTGTGCTTAGTTTGAATCTAAAGATTTATAGTTTTCACCAAATTTGAAGAAATTTCAGCTATTATATTTTCAATATCTTTTTCTTCCTCTCTCCTTATATTTGACGACTATGGTTATGCATATGTTAGGCCACTTGATGTTGTCTCACAGCTTGCTTATGCTCTGTTCATTTTTTTCTACCTTTTCTATCTGTATTTCATTTTAGATAGTTTCTATTGCTCTGTCAACAAGATTACTATTTTTTTCTGCAATATTTAATTGGAATTTTTTTATGTTTTTCATTTCAGACATTTTAGTTTTTAGCTCTAGACATTTGATTAAAATAATTTTTTGGTTTACATGTATTTCATATCTTCATTTACCTTTTAAATCTTTCTACTAGCTTAGCAAATATGTAAAATATAGTTACAATAACTCTTTTAATGTCTTTGTTAATTTTAATGTCTCTGTCATCTTTAGTTCAGTTTCAGTTGATTGATATTTCTCTTTGTTAGCGTCATATTTTCCTGCTTCTCTGCACACCTGATTTTTAAAAAATTGAATACTAGACATGGTGAATTTTACCTTGTTGGATATTCCTATAAATATTCTTAGGCTTTGTCCTGGGATGCTTTAAGTTTCTTGGAAATAATTTGATCCTTTAGGGTATTGTTTTTAAGTTTGGCAAGCAGAATAAGGCAGGATTTATCTAGTCTAATGCTAGTTGTACCCCACAACTGAGGCTTCTAAAAGCCCTTCTGAATTCTCTATGTGATGCACCATGAATCATGACTCTTTCAGCATTGGCTAGTGAAGCTAGAACTATTCCCAGGCCTTTTTGAGCTGCTGGGATGGTTCTCTATAACCCTTTTAGGTAATTCTTTTGCTGACTTCGTGTAGTTTTCTCACATGTATGTGGCAGTCATACTCAGTAGAACACTCCAGGGATCCCTCTGCAGATCTCTGGGTTTCTTTATCTGCAGCTTCTCATTCTTCAGTACTGTGCCATGTAATTTCTAGCCACCTAAGTCTTTTTAAACTTTTAGTTCTATCTCTTGACTGAAAATTGGCTTTACCTGAGTTCTTCCACCCTGTGGCCTGGAAACTCTCTCTAGGCAGTAAGTAGGGACAGTGGTAGAACTCGCTCATTTGTTTACTCTCTCTCAAGGGATACTGTTCTTTGTTGCCTGATGAGCAATCTTGAAATCCTATTTCTTTTTTTTTTTTTTTTTTTTGCAGGAGGGTAAATTCAGCCTCCGTCTTGGCGAGAAGTGGGTAATGCAAATTAAAACTATATTGATATGACAATTCTAACCTACTGAATTGTTGAAAATTAAAAATGTAAAACACATTCTTATGTCAAGGCTGTGAAGAAACAGGTATTCTAATTTTGGGGGGAATGCAAGTTATCGTACCTCTTTCAGAAACAAATTTCACAGCATCTTTCAAAACAACATGTGTACTTTCTTTTGATCCACTGGTCCCCTTATGGGAATTTACCCTGAAAATTTACCTTCAATGATATGAAAATACATATGCAAAAAGCTCTTTGTTGTCCCATTATTTGTTATTGCAGACAGCCTACATGTGCATATAGGGGAGTGATTAAATAAATTGTGCTGCAGTCCCACAATGGAGTACTATGTAGCTATAAAAAATGACTGAAGAAACTGTAATCTATATGAAGTGATTTTATTTTATGTTTAGAGCTCATCACCATCATGGTTATTATTAATATTTTTATTACTGTTGTTATCTTGATAAAAGCCACTTGACATAAACTCTCTAATTATTAAAATGCTTACTTTACCTGCAAATGTTCAAGTTTTGGATTTTGAGAACATCATACAAAGACAAAGGCAGGTGGATTGAGGGAGAAAAATCACCTACCAGTGGATATAGTTTTGTGATGTTTGAGTATAGAGTAGATATTAAGTAAAGAATTAGCAACTAATTGAAACGGTAGATTTTTTAGGTATGGAACTGTCACATAAGCCATGGAATATTATTTCTCAGCCACTAACTATTTTGCCATTTAAGATTCTTATATCAAACTCAGGAAACACCTAAGAATTCTTCTCTGCACTTTGATCTAAATGCATCATTGATCTAACCTCGAGATGTTACCACAGGATTTATTCCTTTGGTGAGTCACAGGGGCATTTATTGCAGTAGAACCAATGCCTATATATTTCAAGCATCCGTATGGAAAGCATAATTTCATGTGTAAAAAGCACTGTGTTACCTGGCAAATGCACTCTCTAAGGATAGCGCAGCTACAGATACTATCACCCTTGTGACAGTTTATTGGTGTGGTATGCAGCTCTGTTCTTTAAATATTACACTTTGGTTTGTGGTTATAGCTAATGATTTACAGAACTTGCACACTGAGACATTGTCTCTTTTAAAGAGCACACTTTTATACTGGATTCACTGTTTTCGTCTGTTCAGCAATATATGTCACATTTCAGCTTCCTAAGAAATGTTTCTGCCCATCTTCGTAGTGATTTTCCTCCTCACTTTAGTTCAGTTTCTGGTCTATATTTACATATTTTACTATCTCTTCCTATATTCATTCAGACCAATAAATGTACACACTCTTTGTATACTCAGAACTGACTAATTTTCAGGACTACATTGTTGATGTGCTTGACTTGCCATTTAGTGGTAACGAATTGTTATGTTCCCATATTTAATGCTCATATACAGCCAGAATTCATAGATGCATAACATTATCAGCCTCCAATTTGGTTTATAGGTGAATTCTCTTTGACGCTATTAACAGGTATCAAATTTGAACAGAGGATTAAGAAGAACATCAAGTTCATCATCAAGCTGTTTAGGGAGCTGTTGAAAGAGCCTTTGTGCTTTATGTGATCAAAAGAACTGTTCAGTGTTTGGAATTTTTGCAGAACAATACTTAGTTGAGAATTTGTTTTCATTTTTCCTGTTCCCCCTCAAAATAATAAGGAAAAGGAATATATTTGGATTTCAATCTTGTTTTCGGTGGCTACAACATTTTTCCTTTTCAAAAGCATACTTTTAGCTTTTATTCTCTTTTCACTTAAAATGTAAATGTTGAAAATGAATACAGGTTGAAATTGATAAAAAATTTGTGTACAGATAGAAGTTTTCAAGATTCTATTGATTACTTAATTTACCACCTCAACTCTGACAGAAATGATTCTTTTAAAGACGAATGGCCTAACCCAGACTGCATTGAATTTATAAGCTGTCATTCATTTGTAGGTCATTTTTTTTCTAATAATAATAATACTTTCATTATTAAGAAAAACTACACAAAATCTCATGGTTAAGAGTGTACTCCAGAAGAATTTTCCAGTGGCGTGGGTGGGTTGACAAAATGTCCTGGATCTATCACCTGATGTTGTATTTTCCCCGCTTTTTGCTTGGGTCTCTGCTACTACTAGTACTCCCTTTGAAATGTTTTCTTCGGTGCTCTAAGCATAGCCAATCGTTTGTTATATTAAAAAAAGAACTGAAGACTATGACAGAAAAAAATTACAGAAAATAAAGAAAATATAGTATTAAAATTAAGTGCACAAAATATTATTTGCTTGTTCTGAGGACCCAGTAAGATTTACTGCATCCTAAATCTTCTTATCATTCATTTTCATTGATTCCACATATTATTATTTAGTGTCTACAATATGCCACTGGCTATGCCAGCTGATAAGCATATAATAGTGAACAAGATTTCTTGGCCTCATAGAACTTATAGTCTGATAGAGAAGCTTGATGGTGAAGTAATTATAACAAAGTGTAATGAAAGTCATGATTTAAGTAGTATAATATTACAATGCACTCTGTTGAAAGCATTCTTGAGGAAATGACTTTTAAATTATAACGGAGTGAATAGGAGTTAGTTGGATGAAAGGGAGTGGTTGAATGTTTCGGACAGAGGGAAGAGTATATGTGAAGGTCACAGGCAAGAAGAAATATAGCAGATAGTAGCTGGTGCTTTGGAAAAATTGAAAGAACTTCAGTATAATAAGATTGTGTAGTAGGAGGGTGAGAGTAGAGAGTGGTGAGAATAGCTGGAGAGGTAAGTGGGTTCCAGAACATGGGGGACTTTCTAAGCTCTATGAAAGATTTTTTGTTTTATTCTAATGTTTGGATGATTTGAAATTAAAGGTTGGAGAAACTTTGTACCTTTCCTAGATGCTTCATTCCTAATTCCCGAACTACTTGTCTTCAGATGATAATGGTCACATAGAAGGTGTCACTTTACTTCCAGCTAGAGCGGGTAGACAGTGTGCCCCTTTTTTTGAACCAAGACAAAAATACATATATTTTTTAGACACACCTTGAAATCTTATAATTTCAGTTTTGTTACTATTCTGAGGAGCATGGCTTGTCCATGGCCAAATGTCACATGATCTCTTTTTGGCCCAGACAATAGTTGTGTTGATCTCTGAAGTAGTCTCTGGAGGCCTGCTAGGTTAAACATTTCACCTTAATAAGTGGGCAAGTCACTTTACAAAATGGTATTTATTTTCATTTTTCACAATATTATATATATATTACTTAATGATTTGTGTGAATAAAGAATAGTAATTATTTTAAAATTTGGGACATAGAAGATTATCTTGCATGTGATAAAATATACAATCTTAAGTGTGTCTTTCACTACATTTTTATATGTGTTTTTATTCCACCATATTTTTATATGTGTAATCACCATCCATAGCAAGATATTAAACATTTCTAGTATCCAAGAAGACTCCCTGATCCTCCCTCCCTATCATAACCCCTGAAAAACAATCACTATTCTCACTCTTATCACCATAGATTAATTTTATTTGTTCATGAACTTCATATAAATAGAACTATAAAGTATACATTTTTGTATGTTTGACTTTTTTCACTCAGCATAATGTCTTTGAGTTTAAATCTTGTTGCAGATTATATTAGTTTGTTCTATTTTGTTCTATGTCTATTGGTTATCATTGTATCAATGCAAGCTATTTACCAACTGTAGCTTCACAATAAATTCATGAGGTAGTCTGCTCTTTTAATTTTGTTCTTCTTCAACATTTTCTTTACACATCATGGTCCTTTATGTTTACATATACATTTTAGATATACTTGTCAATTAAAAAAAAAACCTTCCTGTGGTTTTAATTGGAATTGCAATGTATTTATATATCAATTTGGGGAGAATTTACATCTTAAAAATGTTATGACTTCCAACGTATGAGCAGAATATATCCATCTATTTAGGATTTTAGAAAATTATTTAAGTAATATTTTGTAGGGTTTTAATGTATGTGTGTAAACATCTTGTACATTTTGTAGATTTGTCTTTTTAATTTATTTATATATTTTTGCAAATATATGAAATAAATATATTTTTATATTAGCCTCATATCCGATGATCTTGCTAAATATATTTCTTAATTCTAATAGTTTATTTTAGGCTTTAAATTTATTTTTACATATACAACCAAATTGTTTGTGAATGGTGAATTTTATTTCTTTTCTCCTTTACATGCCTTTTAAAATTAATAAACTGAACTTTTAATAGCAGTTTTAGGGTCACAAAAAAATTGAGTGGAAAGTACAGAGAGTTTCGATATATATGTATGTGTATGTGTTTGCGTGTGTGTATATATATTGCCTGTCCCTCCCTCTCAGTCCCCACTAATATCAACATCTCATAAAAAAGTGGTAGATTTGTTATAACAGATAAACTTATGTTGACATCATTATCACCCAGAGCCTATAGTTTATATTATGGTACACTATTGATGTTATACATTCTATAGGTTTTGACAAATGTATAATGACATCTATCTACCATTGTCGTATTACAGTATCATACAGAATAGTTTCACTACCCTAAAAAAGAATCCTCTGTACTCTGTGTATTCATCCTTCCCTTCCCTCAGTCCCTGGCAACCATTAATCTTTTTACCTTCATCATAGTTTTACTTCTTCTAGAATACTAGATAGTTGGGATATTGCAGTATGTATAATAGCTTTATCAGATTTTTTTTTCAATCAAATGCATTTAAGTTTCTTTCTTGTCTTTTCATAGCTTGGTAGCTCATTTATTTTCAGTGTAGAATAATATTTCATTGTCTGGATGTACCACTCACCTGCTGAAAGAGACACCTTTATACACTCACCTGCTGAAAGACATCTTGGTTCTTTCCAAGTTTGGGCATTTATGAATAAAGCTGCTATAAACATTTGTGTTCAGGTTTTTGTGTGGACATAAGTTTTTATTTGGGAAGAACCAAAGAACGTGATCACTAGATTGTATAATTAGAGAATGTTAGTTTTATAAGAAACTGCCAAAGTGTCCTCCAAAGTGGCTGTGCTATTTTGCATTTCCATAAACAGTGAATGAGTGTTCCTGAGGTTCCATATCCTCACTAGCATTTGGTATTATCAGTATTTTCAATTTTGTTTTTTGTGATAGGCATATAGTGATATCTCATTGTTCTTTTAATTTGCAATTCCCTAATAATATATGATATTAGGCATCTTTTCATATGCTTACTTGCATCTGTGTATCTTCTTTGGTGGTGTCTGTTCAGGTCTTTTGCCATTTTTAATTGGAGTGTTTTCTTCTTGTTGTGTTTTAAGAGTTCTTTGTATATTTCAGGTGACATTCCTTTATCAGATATGTCTTTTGCAAATATTTTTCCCAGACTGTGGCATGTTTTCTCATTCTCTTTACAGTGTCTTTCACAAAGTGGTAGTTTTTAATTGTAATAAAGTATTGCTTATCAATTATGTCTTTAATAGATTGTGCCTTTGGTATTCTGTCTAAAAAGTTATTGCTATACTCAAGATCATCTCAGTTTTCTCCTGTTATCTCTAGAAATTTTATAGTTTTGTGTTTTACATTTAGGTCTATGATCAATTGTGAGTTAACTTTTGTGAAGAGTATAAGGTATGTGTCTAGACTCCTTCTTTTGCATGTAAATGTCCAGTTATTTCAGCATTATTTGTTGAAAAGATTATCTTTTCTCCTTTAGATTGCCTTTGCTTTATGTCAAAAATCAGTTGAGCATATTTAGGTGGGTCTGTTTATGAGCTCTCTGTTCTATTACATTCACTGATTTTTTTTTCTTTTACTAGTACCACACAGTCCTGATTATTGTAGCTTTATATTAAGTCTTCAAGTTAGATAGTGTTGGTTTTCTGACTTTGTTGTTCTTCTTCAATACTAAGTTGGCTATTCTGTGTCTTTTACCTCTTCATATAAACTTTATGGTTTGTTGATATCCTCAAAGCAATTTGCTGCGATTTTGATTGGGACTGCATTGAATCTACAGATCAAATGGGGAAGAATGGGCATCTTGACAATATTGAGTCTTTCAATCCATAAACATGGAATATCTCTAATTTATTTATTTCTTCTTTAATAACTTTTATCTTGGTTTTATAGTTTTCCTCATATAAATTTTGTGCATATTTTGTTAAATGTATATCTAAATGTTTTATTTCTTGGGGTGCTGATATGAATGGTAATGTGTTTTTCATTTCAAATTCCACTTGGTCTTTGCTGATAAATAGGAAAGTGGTTGACTTTTGTATATTAGCCTTGTATTTTGCAACCTTGCCATAATTACTTATTGGTTTCAGGAGATTTTGTCAGTTATTTCTTATTTTCTTCCCAGATAATCATGTCATCTGTGACCAAAGACAGTTTTATTTTTTTATCCCAATCTGTATACCCTTTATTTTGTTTTTTAAAACTGCAATAGCTAGGACTTCCAGTATGATATTGAAAAACAGTGGTGGGAGGGACATCCTCTTCTTGTTTCTAATTTTACTGGGAAAGCTTTGAGTTTCTCACCATTAAGTGTGAGGTTAGCTCAATGCTTTTTATAGATGTTCTTTACCAAGTTGAGGATTTTCCCTCTATTCCTAGCTTACTGAGAGTTGTTTTTTTTTAATCATGAATGGGTATTGAATTTTGTCAAATGTTTTTCTGTATCAATATGATCATATGATCTTTCTTCATTAGCCTGTTGATGTGTAATGTTTTCCATTAATTGGTTTTTGAATGGTGAACCAATATTGTATAACTGGGATAAATCCCACTTGATTGTGGTATATAATTCTTTTAACACATTATTTGATTCAGTTAGCTAATATTTTCTTGAGGATTTTTGCATTTGTGTTCATGAAAGTTATTAATATATAGTTTTTATTTTCTTATAACATCCTTGTCTAGTTTTGATATTAGGATAATTCTGGCCTTATAAAGTGAGTTAAGAAATATTATCTCTGCATCTATCTTCTGAAAGAAATAATAGAGAATTGGCATCATTTATGCCTTAAATCTGGGCCTGGTGTTTCTGTTTTGGAAGGTTACTAACTATTGATTTAATTTTTTTAATAGATAAGGGACTTTCAGTATGAGTTTTGGCTGATTATGTCTTTTGTGTGAATTATGGCAAATTGTATCTTTCAAGGAATTAGTTCATTTCATCTAGATTTTCAAATTTGTGGCTATGGAATTGTTAAAAACGCTTCTTTTATTATCCTTTTATTGTCCATGGGAGCTGTAATGATCTCCCCTCCCTCATATCTGATATGACCAATTTGTGTCTTCTCTTTTTTTTTTTCCTTTAGTCTGACTAGAAGCTTATCTATTTTATTAGTCTTTCCAAAAACTAGCTTTTGGTCTTATTGGTTTTCCTTACTGATTTCCTGTTTTTAGTTTTGTTGATTTCAGGTCTAGTTTTCATTATTTCTTTTCTTCTCTTACTTTGTACTCAATTTGCTCTTCTTTTTCTAGTTTTCCAAAGTGGAGGCTTAGCTTATTGCTTTTAGATTGATGCTATATATTTCCCTCTCAGCACTGCTTTTACTGCATCCCACACAGTTCGATAAGTTGTATTTTTATTTAGTAGAAAATATTTTAAAATTTCTCTTGAGATTCTTCATTAACACATTTGGTATTTAAAAGTGTGTGGTCTAATCTTCATGTATTTTGGGTTTTCCAGCTATCTTTCTGTTACTGATTTCTAGTTTAAAATCATTGTAGTTTGAGAGCAGATATTATATGATTTCAGTTGTTTTAAACTTGTTAAGTTGTGTTTTATAGCCCAGAATGTGGTCTGTTTTGTTGACTGTTCCATGTGAGTTTGAGAAGAATGTGTAAACTGCTGTTCGTGGATGAAGTAATCTATAGATCTCAATTATATCTAGTTGATTGATGGTGTTGTTGAGTTCAATGATGTTCTTACTGATTTTCTGCCTGCTGAACTTGTCCACTTATCATAGAGGGGTGTTAAAATCTTCAGGTATAATAGTGAATTCATCTATTTCTCCTGGCAGTTTTTGCCTCATATATTTTGATGTTCTGTTATTAGGTATATACACAGTAAGGATTCTTATATCTTTGGGAGTATTGACCCCTTTAACATTGTTTAATACTCCTGTTTATTCCCAATAACTGTCCTTGCTCTGAAGTCTGCTTTGTCTTATTACTATAGCTACTTTCACTTATTTTGATATGTTAGCATGGTATATCTTTCTCCATCTCTTTTATTTTAACCTATATGTATCTTTATATATAAAGTGGTTTCTTTTAGATAACACATAGTTGGGTCTTATTTTTTGACCTACTCTGACAATCTCTTTTTAATTGGTATATTTAGACCCTGAAATTTATGATTATTGGTATAGTTGGATTAATATCTACCCCCATTTGGTACTGTTTTCTATTTGTCCTTGTCTTTTGTTTTTATTTTTGCTTTCTATGCTTTTTTATTCCTTTTGTGGTTTTGAGTATTTCCATTTTCTCTTATTTTGTTAATGTATCAGTTATACTTCTTTTAAGTGGTTGGCCTAGAGTCTACAATATTCATTTACAATTAATCTAAGTCCACTTTCAAATAACTATACTGCATCGCAAGGTGTGCAGGTACCTTATAATAACAAAATATTCTGAGTTTCTCTATCCCATCCCTTGTATTATTGCTGTCATTCCTTCACATATGCATAAACATATACACATGAAAAATGACATTCTTATGTATAACTATACATGTATGTAATATAAATGAATGTAATATATGTATATATAATCAAGTATATTTTTGCTATTATTTTGAGCAAACATCTCTAGATCAATTAAGAATAAGAAAATAGGTTTTTCTTTTCTTTTATTAATGCTCTTTTCTTTTGTATGTACATCTGAGTTTCTAAACTATATAATTTTCCTTCTCTCTGAAAAACTTAAACATCTCCTGGCAACACATTTCCCAGTTTTTATTTGTCTGAGGAAGTCTTCATTTCTACTTTACTTTTGAAGGATAATTTTACATGTACAAAATGCTAAGTGTTTTTGTTGTTGTTGTTGTTTTTCTCATCACTTTAAAATATTTCACTCCACATTCTTGTTTGCATAGTTTCTGAGAAGTTAGATATAATTCTTTTCTTTGCTCCTCCATAGGTTAAGTGTTTCCCACCCACTCCCCAGACCCTGGACTTCTTTCAAGGTTTTTCTTTTATTTTTTATTTTCTGAGGTTTTAATATGATGTGCCTAGGTATATTTTTTTGGACATTTATCATACTTCGTGTTCTTTGTTCTTCCTGGATCTGTGTGGTTTCGTGTCTGACATTAATTTGAGAAAATTCTCAGGAATTATTGATTCAAATATCATTTCTTTTCCTTTCTTTTTTTCTTTTCCTTCTGGTATTTCCATTATACATATGTTATACCATTTGTAGTTGTTCCACAGTTATTGGATATTCTGGGCTTTTTAAATTTTTTAATTTTTTTCAGTCTTATTTTCTTTTGGAGATTTCTATTGATAAAACCTCAAGCTCACAGATTCTTTTCTTAGTCACATCCAGTTTACTAGTGAGCCCAGCAAAGGCATTCTTCATTTTTGTTACAGTGTTTTTAATCTCTAGCCTTTATTTTTGATTATTTCTTCGATTTATGTCTTTCTGTTAACGTTGTTCACCTGTTTCTGCATACTCTCTACTTTTTCTACTAAAATGCTTAGCCATATTAGTTATGTGTTTCAAAAATTTCTAAACATTTCTCAAAGGACTGCTATATTTGACTCTGGTTCTGATGCTTGTTCAGTTTCTTTAAACTGTTTTTTGCCTTTTGATATGTCTTACAATTTTTTGTTGAAAGGCGAACATGATGTACTGGGTAAAAGGAACTGTAATAAATAGCATTTTAGTCATGTAGTGGTAAGGTGTTGGTGGGGGGAAGAATTCCATAGTTCTATGATTACATCTCAGGTTTTTGGTGAGCCTGTGTCTACAGACTGTGAACTTCACCATTACTTCTCAATACTTTCCCCCCTTAGATGGCAGAGCATGGCTGGAGTGGGCTGGAGTAGGTATTTTTCTTCTCTCAATTAGAAGGCTAGAGGGGGTTGCAATTGGATATTTCCCTTACCCTAGGTAGGTTAGACTGATAAAACAGCAGGTTAGGCTCTGGAAAAATCATTTTTCCTGAGTGCAGGACTTATTAAAAAGAACAGAATGTTCTGGTATATTTAAAATGTTTCTTATTCTCCTCCTCCTGCTGGAAGTACATGGGGATTTTTCTCTGACGTTCTATAGTAGAACTTCTGGAGGTAAAACTCCCCAAAGTATGGCCATCCCCTTTTGACTGGGTATCCTTGAAGTTCTTAACTCTGAGAGTTGTGCACCCTGCACAACCAGTAGTTTGTCAATTACAGTTCCAGTGTTCCTACCTGACACTGGTTCCTGTAGAGGTTTCTGTCTGGTAAACTGTGATTCTCTGTTTTTTCCTGTCTTTCTCTTGAATCTGGAGGGCAGCAATTTGTTGTGTGACCTCACTTCTCTGTTGAATCTAAGAAGAGCTGTTGACTTTTCAGTTTATTCAGCTTTTTACTTGTTGTTAAGATAAAGTGAAGACTGCTAAGTTCCTTATGTGCTGGGCTGGAAACAGGAAGTCTACTATCCGTTCTTTTTGCTTTGTCTTATTTCTCTACGATCACCAGGATAATATTGCATAGAGGAGTAATAGTAGAGATTTTTGTTTTGTTCTTGAATTCAGAGGAAAACATTCATTGTTTTACCATTAATAATGATGTTTTTTAAAGTATTCTCCTAGTCTTAGATTACTGAGAGGTCTTTTTAAAAAAAATTATGAATAAATATTGAATGTTATAAAGTGTTTTATTTGCACAATTATATGATTTTTTATGTTTATTATAATACATTGATTTGTGTTTGAATCTTCAAGCAACTTTGCATTCCTGGAATAAACCCTTTTGTCCTATTATATGTTGTTAGATTTTATTTGCTAATATTTTGTTGAACATTTTTCCATCTATGTTTATGATGGAGATTCTGTAATTTAGTTTTTCTCATAATGTCCTTGTTGAGATTTGGCTGGTCTCCTAACATGAGTTGGACAATGTTTCCCCTTTTCTTCTAAGGGTTTGTACTATATTGGTATTATTTCCTCCATGAGTGTTGGGAACAATTCACCAGTGTGGCAATCAGGACCTAGAGTCATCTCTATGGGAAGGCTTTACATTATAGATCTAATATCTTTAGCACTATTTCTGCTTTCTATTTTGATATGTACATTTTGCAGTTAAGTTTTCTGTTTTATTTAAACTTTCAAATTTCTTAACATAATGTTCCTCATACTATTCTCTTTATCAATGTCTATAAGAATACATATATATGGAATAATATTTCCTTTTTGATTATTGACATAAATAATGTGTTTTTGCTCTTTATTACTTGATCAATATTCCTAAAAACTTATTAATTTCATTAATTTTTTCAAGGAAGCATCTTTTGGTTTTGCTGATTTTGCTCTGTGAGACTACAGTTTCTATTTCACTGATGCTCTCTGATATTTCCTTAATTGTTCATTTTCAGATGTTTATTTTTTCCAGCTTTTAAGATGGAGCTTAGGTAATTAATTTCAACCTTTCTGCTTTTGTAATATACTAATTTAAAGTTCTAATAACTGCATTGGCAGACATAAAAATTTGAGATGTCAGATTTTCATTATAACTCGTTTTGAAATATTTTCTAATTTTCATTGTGTTTATTTTTGTACCATAGATTGTTTTAATGCGTTGTTTAAATCCTAATCAGTTGAGGGATTTTCTAGTTATATTTCTATTACAGATTTCTGTTTTGATTTCATTGTGATAAAAGACCATACCCTCTATGGTTTTCTTTAAAGTTTGTTTAGACTTCCACATGTGATCTATGTGAGTCATTTTCTATGTGCACTTGAACAGAATGTGTATTTTGTAATTGTTGAGTGTAGTTTTTGACATATGTGAATTAGTTAACGTAAGTTAATCTTACTATTTAAATATTCTATAGTCTGTTGATTTTTCTCTTATTCTATTGAGACAGCTGTGCTAAAATCTTAATCATTTGGCTATGTCTTATTTTTCTTTGTCAGCTTTGGTTTATGTTATTGGTTTTATTTAATTTTAGGATTGTTGTATTGTTCCTTTAATTATTATGTGATACTTTGTTGATGCTTCTTGCCTTAGAGTATTATTTATCTGATATTAATACATCTACATCAACTTTTCTGGAGTTAGTGTTTACATGTTATAACCCCACTTATCTTGTTTACTTTCAATAATTTAATGTTTTTATAGTTAAAGTTTCTAGTTATAAACAACCTAACTGACTTCTGATTTTCATTCACTTTTTATTATCTTTCTTTTATATGTCATATTTAGTTCATTTATGTGATATAATTTCTGATGTTTGGTTTTAAGTTTTTGGTTTCCTATTTTCATTCTGGTAAATCTTCAGAAGCTTTTTTAGCCTTGTTATTCTATTATTCTGAAAAAAGTGACGCCATGGCTTGCAATTATGTTTCATAAAATTTAATGGCATTCAAAATTCTTTACCATAAGGAGAACACAGTATAGATTTCTTGCATGTGCAGTTCACAATAGAGTTCTCAGTCCTATGAGAATCGAATGCCGCTGCTGTTCTTGCAGGAGGCAGAGCTCAGGTTGTATGCCTCGCTTGTATGCAATGCTTGCTTGCCTGCTGCTCACCTCCTGTTCTATGGCCTGGTTCCTAACAGGCCATGGACCAGTACCAGGCCATGGCCTAGGGGTTGGAGGCCACTGCTTTATAAAGATTGACTTCCCCTCTGCCTCTAAATAAAAGTCCAAATATGAATAAAAACGTAATGGGGAAAACCCTAAACCATCTTTTAAAAAAGTAAATGATAGAGAATCATTTTCTGAGATAACATCCTTTTAAAAAGTAACATTTTACTTCTGCTTCTGGCCATAGAGAAGTAACTGGTATTGGAATTAACCTTTTAATATAAACAACAAGAACTCTTGATCAACTGTATGAAATAATTGTTTTAAGAAATTAGACAATAGTTAGCACTAGACTGCAATATATGAGGGAAAGAAAACAAAGTAAGCCCTGATATTAGCTTGCCTTTCTACCTGGTGACATTTATCAGACACTGATACAGGGAGAGGCAACTGAAGTACAATAGGGGAGCCTCACTGAGCTGAGTTGTCAGAGATCAGAGTTTGGGGAAATTGTAGTAGCTATAATTTGCAGGGTAGATTCTGCGAGTGAAGGAGCTATCCAGAGAAAGAGGTGCAAAAACCGTCTCAGAGTCCCCTTAAGTGTTTGGCTAAATACTAACTGGGTGTGAATAGGGTGTAACTACAAGAGACTGAGTGAAGAACAACTACCTGGAAAAGAAAAAAACTAATAAACTGAAAAACTGTTGGGGCTGTACACATTACTGTGAAATATTTAAGTTTCAACTTGCTGTGGTAGAGTGTTTTTATTGAACACATAGGCATTTGGTAGAGATCCAGAAAGGCCACATCCTTGGAATACGAATAAGCTAGTCCTATAGTAAAGACTACCCTATAACCACCATAACAGAGCCTAAAAACAAGCCCCAAAAAGATCAAGGTGAGCTATGAATAAATTAATACCTATTAGAAGAAAGAGTTCAAAACACTTTATAAGAACAGAACAAATTCTAGACACTCAGCAATGTATTATACATATTATCCAGTATCCAGTAAAAATAACATATGAAGAAACAAGACAATATGACCTATAAATAGGAGAAAAATCAGTCAATAGAAAGAGATCCAGAAATTACAGAGATAATAGAACTATCAGACAATGACTTTAAAACAGCTATTATAAAAATAGTCAAGGATTTTAAGTAAAATATGAACATAATAAAGAGATAAATGGAATACTAAAAAAGATCATGTAAAAATCCAAAAACTGAAAAATACAATACTTAGAGAATTCAAATGCAGATAATTAATTGCAAATTAAGATAGTAATAAAACCAAAGACAGGACAATAGAAACTATCGTGATATAATTACAGAGGAAAAGAGCAGAAAAAACAATGAACAGGGCCATATAGCCTTTGAGAAATAAGAAATATCATATATGTAATGGAGTGCCTGAAGAGGATAAACATTTAAAAGATTTGAAGAAATAATGACTGAAAAATTCTAAATTTGTTAATATGGAACCACAAAGACCCAGAATAGCCAAAGCCATCCTAAACAAAAAGAACAAAGCTGGACTTCAAATTATCCTACAAAGCTGTAGGAACCAAACAGCATAGTTTGGCATGAAAACAGACTCATAGATCAATGGAACAGAATAAAGAACCCACAAGTAAATACACACATTTGTAGTCAAATTATTTTCAACAAAGGTGCCAAGAACACACTAGGGAATGGATAGTCTCTTTGAAAAATGGTGCTGAGAAAACTGGATGTCTATAACCAGAAGAATGAAACTAGAACTCTATATCTCACCATATACAAAAATCAAATAAAGACTTTAATCTAAGGCCTGAAATTATGAAATTACTAGAAAAAGACAATGGAAAACACTCCAGGACATTGATTTGGGCAAAGATTTTTTAAATAAGACCTCAAAAGCACAAGGAATCAAATAAAAAATGAACAAATGGGATTACATCAAGCTAAAAGGCTTCTTCACAGCAAGGGAAACTATTAACAAGTGTACAGACAATCCACAGAATGGTAGAAAATATTTGCAGACTACCCATCTAAGAAGAGATTAACAACCAGGCTATATAAGGAGCTAAAAAAACCTCAGTAGGAAAAAGCCCAATAAACCAATTTTAAAAATGGGCAAAATATCTAAGTAGATATTTCTCAAAAGAAGGCATACAAATGGCAAACAAGTAAATGAAAAAATGCCCAACATCACTAATCATCAGAGAAATACAAATACAACCTGCAATGAAATATCATCTCACCCCAGTTAAAATGGCTTATATCCAAAGACAGGTGATATTGAATGCTGGTAAGGATGTGGAGACATGGGAACTCTCATATACTGTTTGTGGGAATGTAATTTAGTATAACCACTATTGAGAACAGTATGCAGGTTCCTCAAAAAACTAAGATAGAACTACCTTATGATTCAGCAATCCCAGTGCTGTATATAAATCTAAAAGAAAATGACATAGTTTGGCTGTGTCCCCACCCATATCTCATCTTGAATTGTAGTTCCCATAATCCTTATGTGTCATGGGAGTGACCAGATGGGAGGTAATTGAATTATGGAGGCAGTTTCCTCCATGCTCTTCTCATGATAGTAAGTTCTCATGAGATTTGATTTTATAAGGGGCTTCCCCCTTCACTCAGTTCTCATTCTTCTCCTTCCTGCTTCCATGTGAAGAAGGATGTGTTTGCTTCCCCTTCCACCATGATTGTAAGTTTCCGACTTCTCCAGCCCTGCAGAACTAGGAGTCAATTAAATCACTTTCCTTTATAAATTACCTGGTCTTGGGCAGTTTTTTATGGTAGTGTGAGAATGGACTAATGCAGTAAGTTGGTACTGGTAGAGTGGTGTTCTGCTATAAAGATATTCAACAATGTGGAAGTGACTTTGGAACTGGATAACAGGCAGAGGTTGGAACAATTTTAGTGCTCAGAAGAAGATAGGAAGATGTGGAAAAATTTGGAACTTCCTAAAAACTTGTTGAATGGCTTTAACCAAAATTCTGATGGTGATATGGATAATGAAGTCCAGGCTGAAGTGGGCTCAGTTGGAGATGAGAAACTTGTTGGGAACTGGAGCAAAGGTGACTCTTGTAATGCCTTAAAAAAAGACTGGCATTTTGTTCCTTCCCTAGAGATTTGTGGAACTTTCAACTTGAGAGTGATGCTTTAAGATATCTGGCAGAAGAAATTTCTTAACAGCAAAGTGTTCATGAGGAGGCAGAGCATAAAAGTTTGGAAAAGTTGTAGCTTAATGATGTAATAGAAAAGAAAACCCATTTTCTGGGGAGAAATTCAAGCCTGCTGCAGAAATTTGCATAAGTAACAAGGAGCCAAATGTTAATCACCTAGACAATGGGGAAAAGAGCATGTCAGAGACCTTCACAGCAGCTCCTCTCATTGCAGGCCCAGAGACCTAGGAGGGGAAAAATGGTTTTGTGGGCCAGGCACACGGTCTCCCTGCTCTGTGTAGCCTTGGGACATGATATCATGTATTCCAGCTGCTTCAGCTCTAGCTGTGGCTACAAGGGGTAAAAGCACAGCTAGGCTCTTCCTTTAGAGGGTGCAAGGCCCACGCCTTGGTGGCTTTTATGTGGTATTGGGTCTGAGGGTGCACAGTAGTCAAGAATTGAGGTTTGGGAACCTTTGCGTAGATTTTGGAGAATGTATGGTAACACCAGGATGTCCACAGGTAGAAGTTTGTTGCAGAGGTGGAGCTGTCATGGATAACCTTTGATAGGGCAGTATGGAAGAAAAATGTTAGATTGGAACCCCTACACAGTGTCCCCACAGGGGCACTGCCTAGTAGAGCTGTGAGAAGAGGGTCACTGTTCTCCAGGCCCCAGAATTGTAGATCCATTGACAGCTTGCACTTTGTGCCTGGAAAAGCCATAAACACTCAACACCAACCAGTGAAAGCAGCCAGGGGTTGGGCTTTACCTTGGAAAGCCATAGAAGTAGAATTGTCCAAGGTCATGGGAGCTCACCTCTTGTATTTGCATGACCTGGATGTAAGACATGTAATCAAAGGAGGTCATTTTGGAACTTTAAGGTTTAATGACTGCCTTGTTGGATTTTGGACTTGCATGGGGCCTGTAAACCCTTCATTTTGGCCAATTTCTTCCATTTGTAATGGGTATATTTACCCAATGCCTGTACTCCCATTGTATCTAGGAAGTAGCTAACTTGCTTTTGATTTTACAGGCTCATAGGCAGAAGGGACTTGCCTTGTCTCAGTTGAGATTTTGTACAGACTTTTGAGTTAATGCTGAAATGAGTTAAGATTTTGGGGGACTGTTGGAAGGGCAAGATTGTGTTTCGAAATGTGAAGACATAAGATTTGGGAGGGACCAGGGGCAGAATGATATGGTTTGGCTGTGTCCCACCCAAATCTCATCTTGAATTGTAGTTCCTATAATCCCCATGTGTCCTGGAAGGTACCTGGTGGGAGGTAATTGTAGGTGATTTACCCCATGCTATTCTTGTAATAGTAAGTTCTTATGAGATCTGATGGTTTTATAAGGGGCTTCCCCGCTTCACTCAGCTCTCATTTTTCTTCTTTCTGTTGCCATGTGAAGATGGGCATGTGTGCTTCCCCTTCCGTCATGATTAAAAGTTTTCTGAGGCCTTCCCAGGCATGCAGAACTTAATCAACTAAAACTCTTTTCTTTATAAATTACTCAGTCTCAGTCAGTTCTTTATAGCAGCGTGTGAATGGGTATGAATGGACTAATACAGAAAGGAAATAGGTATATTGAGATGTCTGCATTTCCATATTTATTGCAACCAAATAATAACCACTCACAATAGCCAAATACAGAAGCAACCTAAGTGTCCATCAACAGATGAATGGATATACAATGTGATATATGGTACATATACACAATACAATATTATTTAGTAATAAAAAGGAATGAAATCCTGTTATTTACAACAACATGGATTAAACAAATGGATATTATGTTAAGGAAAATAAGCCAGGCACAGAAAGATATTTGCCACATACTCTCACTCACATGTGAGAGCTTAAAAAAAATGAACTAATGGACATAGAGAGTAGAATAATGACTACCAGTAGCTGGGAAGGATAATGGGGAGCAGGAGATAAAATGGGGATAGTTAATGGGTACAAAAATATATATAATGAAAAAGAGCTAGTATTTGGTAGCACAGGAGGGTTTCTATAATTAATGATAATTTACTATTATTTAAAAATAACTAGAAGAATAGAATTGCAAAGGTTCTAACACAAAGAAATGGCAAATTCTTAAGGTGATGAATACCGCAGTTACCTTGATTTGATCTTTACACATTGAATGCTTGTACCAAAACATCACACGTACCTGTAAATATATACAACTAGTATGTGCCCATAATAATGAAAATTAAAAATAAATAAATTTGTTAAAAAATATAACCCCCCAGATCCAAGAATTATAAACACAGAGAAGAATGTATACCAAAGCACATCAAAATCAAACTTCTGGAAACTAATGAAAGAATCTTAGAAGTAGCCAAAGATAGGTTATATACAGTGGAACAGATATAGAAGTGATTCCTCACATCAGAAATAATTCAGTTAGATATTGCAATGGCATATTTCAAAGTCCTACAAATATTGCAATCTATAATTTTAATTAGAAAAAATATTCACATCTGAAGGTGAAATGAAGATATTTAAGAAAAATTAAAGTTTGGGCAATTTATTGTCAGCAAATTTTAATTATAAAAAAATTAAAGAAATTTCTTCAGGCTGAAGAAAATAATACTAGATGGAAACTTAGATTTTTTTAAATATATATATTTTTACTGCACTTTAGGTTCTGGGGTACATGTGAAGAACATGCAGGATTGTTGCATAGGTACATACCTGGCAATGTGGCTTGCTGCCTCCATCCCCAACACCTATATTTAGCATTTCTCTCCATGTTATCCCTCCCCAACTCCTTACCCCCTGCTGTCCTTCCCTTAGTCCCCCACAACAGACTCCAGTGTATGATGGTCCCTTCCCTGTGTCCATATGTTCTCATTGTTCAACACCCTCCTATGAGTAAGAACATGTGGTGTTTGTTTTTCTGTTCTTGTGTCAGTTTGCTGAGAATGATGGTTTCCAGGTTCATCATGTCAATACAAAGGACACAAACTCATCGTTTTTTATGGCTGCATAGTATTCCATGGTGTATATGTGCCACATTTTCCCTGTCCAGTCTATCATCAATGGGCATTTGGGTTGGTTCCAGGTCTTTGCTATTGTAAACAGTGCCACATTGAACATATGTGTGCATGTGTGTTTGTAATAGAATGATTTATAATCCTTTGGGTATATACCCAGTAACGGGATTGCTGGGTCAAATGGAATTTCTATTTCTAGGTCCTTGAGGAATCGCCACACTGTCTTCCACAATGGTTGAACTAATTTACACTCCCACTAACTGTGTAAAAGTGTTCCTATTTCTCCACATCCTCTCCAGCATCTATTGTCTCCAGATTTTTTTAATAATTGCCATTCTAACTAGCATGAGATGGTATCTCAATGTGGTTTTGATTTGCATTTCTCTAATGACCAGTGATGATGAGCCTTTTTTCATATGTTTGTTGGCCTCATGTATGTCTTCTTTTGAAAAGTGTCTGTTCATGTCCTTCACCCACTTTTGAATGGATTTGTTTGTTTTTTTCTTGTAAATCTGTTTTAGTTCTTTGTAGATTCTGGATATGAGGACTTTGTCAGATGGGTAGATTGCAAAAATTTTTTTCCATTCTATTGGTTGCTGGTTCACTCTAATGATTGTTTCTTTTGCTGTGCAGAAGCTCTGTAGTTTAATTGGATCTCATTTGTCTATTTTGGCTTTTGTTGTCATTGCTTTTGATGTTTTAGTCATGAAGTCCTTGCCTATGCCTATGTCCTAAATGGATTTGCCTAGGTTTTCTTCTAGGGTTTTTATGGTGTTAGGTCTTATGTTTAAGTCTTTAATCCACCTGGAGTTAATTTTAGTGTAAGGTGTCAGGAAGGGGTCCAGTTTGTACTTTCTGCACATGGCTAGCCAGTTTTCCCAACACCATTTATTAAACAGGGAATCCTTTTCCCATTTCTTGTTTTTGTGAGGTTTGTCAAAGATTGGATGGTTGTGGATGTGTGGCGTTGCCTCCAAGGCCTCTGTTCTGTTCCATTGGTCTATATCTCTGTTTTGGTACCAGTACCATGCTGTTTTGATTACTGTAGCCTTGTTGTATAGTTTGAAGTCAGGTAGCCTGATCCCTCCAGCTTTGTTCTTTTTGGTTAGAATTGACTTGGCTATGTGGGCTCTCTTTTGGTTCCATATCAAGTTTAAGGTGGTTTTTTTCCAGTTCTGTGGAGAGGGTCATAGGTAGCTCAATGGGGATAGCGTTGAATTTATAAATTACTTTGGGCAGTATGGCCATTTTCACAATATTGATTCTTCCTAACCATGAGCATGGAATGTTTTTCTATCTGTTTGTGTCCTCTCTTATTTCATTGAGCAGTGGTTTGTAGTTCTCCTTGAAGAGATCCTTTACATTCTAAGTCTGCTGCAGCAGAGCTTATAACCACCTTTTTTCCCCAGGTGCTCTGTCCTGGGAAGGTGGCTTTATTTATAAGTTCCTAATGTGCTGCTGCCTTTTTTCAGAGATATCCTGCCCAGCGAGGAGATAGCCTAATCACAGTCTGCCACAGAGGCATTGCTGAGCTGCCATGGGCTCTGTCCAGTTGCTATGTAAGCTTCCTTGTGGTTTTGTTCATAGAGGTATAGTTAGAACTGCCTCGGTAATGGCAGTCTGCCTCAGTAATGGCAGACTGTCTCTGTAATGGCGGACTTCCTCAGTATTAGTGGATTGCCTCCATAATGGCGGACTGCATTGGCAATGGCAGACTGCCTCAGTAATGGTGGACTGCCTTAGTAATGGCAGATTGCCTCAGTATTGGTAGACTGCCTTGGTAATGGTGGATGCCCTTCCCCCCACAGAGGTGGACCGTCCCATGTCCAGCTGTGCTTGCTGTGAAACTCTCAATCCAGAGCGTTTCAGATTGCTGGTCTTTGTGGGGGATCTGCTGACACAGATCACCTGGCTCCCTGTTTCAGACCCCTCTTTTCCAGTTGAATGAGTGACTCTGTCTCCCAGGAGTTCCAGGCATCAGTTGAAATGGCGTCCAGATTTGTGTGAGTTTTTGTGTGGAGACCTGCTGCACCAGCTGAAACAGCCATGCTGGATACTTGTGACACTTTTCTGCCGGGGAATCTCCTGGTCTGCAGGCAGTAAAAATTCGTTTGGAAATGTGGTGATCACTCACCCTCTGAGTTCTTGCTGGGAACTGCACTGTACAGCTGTTCCTATTCACCCATCTTTGATCATTCTCCAATTTTTTGTTTTTTTGAGACAGAGTCTTGCTCTGTTACCCCAGGCTGGAGTGCATTGGTGCAATCTTGGCTCACTGCAACCTCTGCCACCTGGGTTCAAGTGATTCTCCTGCCTCAGCCTCCTAAGTAGCTGGGGTTACAAGTGCATTTCAGCATGCCTGGCTAATTTTTGTATTTTTAGTAGTGACGGAGTTTCACCCTGTTGCCCAGGCTTGGAAACTTAGATTTTAAAAAGAAATGAAGATTACTGTAAATGGTGACTCTGGAGGCAAATATAAGACATTTAATCTCTAATATTTAATTTACTCAAAATATGATTGATTCTATAGCATAAACTATAACCATGAATTATGAGGTTTAAAACATTTAGAAGTAATATGTATGAAAGCAATAGCACAAAATAAGAGTGTTTTAAAGTTCCTTACATTGTATTTGAAATGGTATATTACTTGAAGGTAGACTGCTATAAGTTAAAGATGCATATAATAAACTCTGGATCAATCATTTAAATAATGAAATAAAGAGGTATAGTTAATAAACCAATAGAGGAGATAATTAAAAAGGCCGGAAAAGAGGAACAAAAGAATAAAGGACGCTTAAAAAATAGTAATATGGTAGACTTAACAATCATTACACTAAATCTAAATGGACTAATACTAATTTTTAAAAGGCAGAGATTATCAGATTGATTAACAAAAACAAGACCCAATTAATATGCTGACTATAAGAGACATCATAAATATAAAGATGTAAATATGTTAAAAGGATTCTTGAAAATGTCCCACAAAAACACTAATGATAAGAAGGCTGAAAAAGCTATACTAATATAAAAGTAGACTCCAGGAGAAGGAATATTATCAGAGTTAAAGAAGGACATTTCATAATGATTAAAGGTTCAATTCACCAAGAAGACATAATATTCCTGCATGTCTATACATCTCTTAATAATAATGGAGTTTCAAAATACTTGAAGCAAAATATTGACAGGAGTATAAGAAGAAAAAGACACAATCACAATCTAATTATTCTTGGTAATTTGAATACACTTCTTTTAGAATTTGATAAAACAACTAGACAGATCTATAAGAATGTAGAAGACCTGAACAAAATTATCAACTTAACCTAATTGATATTGCTAGATTACTACACTAAAAAAAATATGGATTATTATTATTATTAAGGAAATAAGGTGCATCCCCAAGATAAGGCATATGCTGGACTATTAAACAAATCTCAAATATAAAATGACTGAAACTATAAGGGGTGTATTTTCTGACATGGAAACAAATTACCAATCAATAACAAAAGGAAACAATTTTAAATTCAAATTATTTGGCAATTAAACCACATATTTCTAAATAAACTATTTACCAAAGAAGAAAGAACAAGGAAAATTATAAAATATTTTAAACTAAATTATAATGAAAAACCAACCTAACAAAATATGTGGGATGCAGCTAAAATAATACTTTGAAGGAAGTTTACATCTTTAAATGCTAATTTTAAATAATAATCTTAAAAAATTTATGTGTAAATTCAAGGCAAATTCAATCAGAATTCCAGAAAGTCTTTTTTTTTTTCTTTTGGTAGGCAAATCCATTCCAAAATTTACCTGAAAATGCAAGGGACCTAGCATAGCCAAAACAAATTTGAAATAGAAGAACAAATTCTTATTCTATGTGATTTCAAGATTTACTATAAGGCTGCAACAATGAAGACAGTTTGGTCTTAAAATAAGGATAATGAATTAATAGAACAGAAAAGAGAATTAAGAAATAGCTCTACAAACACACACACACACACGCACACACACACACACACATATACACTCTACACACAGTCATTCGATTTTCAACAGTTAAGCCAAGATAACTCGATGGGGAAAAGATAATCTTTTTGACAAATGATGCTGGAACTACTAGATATTTATATAAAAGAAAATTAACTATCTTTTACCTCATAGCATATATAAAAAATAAATTAAAATTGATCATAGACCTAAATATAAAATTAATTCTAAAGTTTCTAGAAGAAAACACACACAAAAAATCTTTGTGATATTGATACAAAGATTTCATAGAAAGAATCCAGAAAATACTAGTCATAAAAAGTTTGATAATTAAATCACATTAAAATGAAAACTCTAGCTCCTCAAAAGGCACCTTGTGAAAATAAAAAGGCATGCTGTAGACTAGGTAAAAATGTTTACATTACATATATTTGAGAGATGACTTTACAATGCAATGTAAAAATGGGCAAAATATATATGAATGGTCAAAAAGCATACGAAAATATGCTCAATATCTTAGCGATTAAGGAAATATAAATGAAACTACACTAAAATACCACTTTATACCCTCTGGGATGACTAAACTAAAGTGCTAACACTAAGACTTATTGATGAGGATATGAAACAACTAGAACTCTCATACATTGTGGTGGAGGTATAAAATGGTGCAACCACTTTGGAAAACTTTTTGGCCCTTTATAAAAATAGAGTCAGGCACATAGCTATCCCACTTTTAGAGGAAATTCAATTTTTGAAGGGGAAATATATATATATTTATAAAAAGACTTGTGAATACATTTGTGTATTAGTTTTATTTCTAATACCTTTAAACTAGAAAAAACCCACATGTCCATGGACAGATGAATAGATGCACAAATTGTGGTGTATTCATAAAACAAAAATTAAAAAAAGACAAGACTACTAATTCATGCTGTAACATAAATGAATCTCAAACTTTATGCTGACTGAATGAATCAATATACAAAAAGGAATATATTGTATACTTTCATTTTTATGAAATTCAAGAATAGACAAAACTATTTTATAGTGATAGAAATCGTATCAGTGGTTGCCTGAGTCCAGGAGCATGGATAATTGCCTGAAATGGGTGCATAAGATAACTTTTTAGAAATGTTCTGTATCTTCTTTCAGGGGGGTATGACTGTGTGAATATATAATTTGTAAAAACTTATTAAATTTATATTTTAAATGCTTCATTTTATTATATGTAAATGATACATGAATAATATAGTTAATTTGAAAAAAACTAGTTTTATAGCTGCTTGACACACAATAGTCATATTCTTTTTTTGTATATCAGGGAATTAGTTTTATCAGTTAATATGAGCAGAGCTCTGGGTTAAGCATTATGAAAAACCACAAAGTGGTATCAGCAACATTCCCTAACCATCAAGGAACTTAATATGTAGTTATCATATTGTGGTATAAACTTGATCATATAATTAATCAACTGGTGGTAAAAACTGATAAGTACTAGTAGTAGTAGATGTAAAAGGAATTATGAAATTCATATCAAATTAAATAGGTTGATTGATAGATGAGAATATAAAAAATACAGTGCCTGACAGATATGTGCTCAGCAAGTGTTAATTATTTTGCTTGAGGGGATGAAAATTTATGTTTGAAGTGATGAATCAAGGCATAATTGAGGAGGTGGCATTTGATGTAGGCACTGTAGAATAGGAGGGTTTTTTATTAAGTGTCAAAAAGCAGGGAGACATTCAGGCCAGGAGGATGTCATAATCAAAGCGGGGAAGTGAAAAAGCACAGGTATATAGAGTGGAGAGAGGCATGCTTGGTGTACTCATTTGGACAAAAAGAAGTTTCATGTAGATAGAATAATAGGAAATTAATCACTAGGGTCAAACTTTAAACGATCCTTAAAAACAAATTGAGGAATATAACCTTGTTTTAAATTGAACTTTTGCAGGTTGCCAATATATTATGTAAAACAGATAAAAATTGATATTTGATCAGTAAAAACTTATTTTATAATTTAATATTATAACATTAAATATAAAGTCAATCAGAACAGTGAAGCAGTTTGGAACACATAACTTTGAAATTGGGGACTACTGATCTCAAATCAAAGTGTTTTTTTTTTTTTATTGCATTTTAGGTTTTGGGGCACATGTGAAAAACATGCAAGATTGTTGCATAGGTGCATACGTGGCAGTGTGATTTGCTGCCTTCCTCCCCTTCACCTATATGTGGCATTTCTCCCCATGCTATCTCTCCCCAACTCCCCACCCCCTGCTGCCCCCCCTACTCCCCCCCAACAGACCCCAGTGTGTAGTGCTCCCCTCCCTGTGTCCATGTGTTCCCATTGTCCAATACCCGTCTATGAGTGAGAACATGCGATGTTTGATTTTGTGTTCTTGTGTCAGTTTGGTGAGAATGATGGTTTCCAGGTTCGTCCATGTCCCTACAAAGGACACGAACTCATCGTTTTTGATGGCTGCATAATATTCCATGGTGTATATGTGCCACATTTTTCCTGTCCAGTCTATCATCGATGGGCATTTGGGTTGGTTCCAGGTCTTTGCTATTGTAAACTGTGCTGCAATGAACATTCATGTGCATGTGTCCTTATAGTAGAACGATTTATAATCCTTTGGATATATACCCAGTAATGGGATTGCTGGGTCAAATGGAATTTCTATTTCTAGGTCCTTGAGGAATTGCCACACTGTCTTCTACAATGGTTGAACTAATTTACACTCCCACCAACAGTGTAAAAGTGTTCCTATTTCTCCACATCCTTTCCAGCATCTGTTGTCTCCAGATTTTTTAATGATTGCCATTCTAACTGGCGTGAGATGGTATCTCAATGTAGTTTTGATTTGCATTTCTCTAATGACCAGTGATGACGAGCATTTTTTCATACGCTTCTTGGCCTCATGTATGTCTTCTTTTGTAAAGTATCTGTTCATATCCTTCACCTATTTTTTAATGGGCTTGTTTTTTCTTGTAAATCTGTTTTAGTTCATTGTAAATTCTGGATATCAGCCCTTTGTCAGATGGGTAGGCTGCAAAAATTTTTTCCATTCTGTTGGTTGACGATTCACTCTATTGACTGTTTCTTTCGCTGTGCAGAAGCTGTGGAGTTTGATTAGGTCCCATTTGTCTATTTTGGCTTTTGTTGCCAATGCTTTTGGTGTTTTGGTCATAAAGTCCTTGCCTATGCCAATGTCCTGAATGGTTTTGCCTAGGTTTCCTTCTAGGGTTTTTATGGTGTTAGGTCTTATGTTTAAGTCTTTAATCCATCTGGAGTCAATTTTAGTGTAAGGTGTCAGGAAGGGGTCCAGTTTCTGCTTTCTGCATATGGCTAGTCAGTTTTCCCAACACCACTTATTAAACAGGGAATCCTTTCCCCATTGCTTGTTTTTATCAGGTTTGTCAAAGATCGGATGGTTGTAGATCTGTTGTGTTGCCTCCGACGCCTCTGTTCTGTTCCATTGGTCTATATCTTTGTTTTGGTACCAGTACCATGCTGTTTTGATTAATGTAGGCTTGTAGTATAGTTTGATGTCTGGTAGTGTGATGCCTCCTGCTTTGTTCTTTTTGCTTAGAATTGACTTGGCTATGCAGGCTCTCTTTTGGTTCCGTATGAAGTTTAAGGTGGTTTTTTACAGTTCTGTGAAGAAGGTCATTGGTAGCTTGATGGGGATAGCGTTGAATCTGAAAATTACTGTGGGCAGTATGACCATTTTCACGATATTGATTCTTCCTAATCATGAACATGGAATGTTTCTCCATCTGTTTGTGTCCTCTCTTATTTCGTTGAGCAGTGGTTTGTAGTTCTCCTTGAAGAGGCCCTTTACGTTCCTTGTTAGTTGTATTCCTAGGTATTTTATTCTCTTTGTAGCAATTGTGAATGGTAGTTCGTTCTTCATTTGGCTCTCTTTAAGTCTGTTATTGGTGTATAGGAATGCTTGTGATTTTTGCACATTGATTTTGTATCCTGAGACTTTGCTGAAGTTGCTTATCAGTTTCAAGAGATTTTGGGCTGAGATGATGGGGTCTTCTAGATATACCATCATGTCGTCTGCAAATAGAGGCAATTTGACTTCCTCCTTTCCTAATTGAATACCCTTTATTTCTTTTTCTTGCCTGATTGCTCTGGCTAGAACTTCCAGTATGATATTGAATAGGAGTGGTGAGAGAGGGCATCCTTGTCTAGTGCCAGATTTCAAAGGGAATGCTTCCAGTTTTTGCCCATTCAGTATGATATTGGCTGTTGGTTTTTCATAAATAGCTTTTATTATTTTGAGATACGTTCCATCGATACCTAGTTTATTGAGAGTTTTTAGCATAAAAGGCTGTGGAATTTTTCAAAGGCCTTCTGTGCATGAATTGAGATAATCATGTGGTTTTTGTCTTTAGTTCTGTTTATGTGGTGAATTACATTTATAGACTTGCGCATATTGAACCAGTCTTGCATCCCCAGGATGAATCCTACTTGATCATAGTGGATAAGCTTTTTGATGTGCTGCTGTAATCGGTTTGCCAGTATTTTATTGAAGATTTTTGCATCTATGTTCATCATGGATATTGGCCTGTAGTTTTCTTTTCTTGTTGAGTCTCTGCCGGGTTTTGGTATCAGGATGATGTTGGTCTCATAAAATGATTTGGGAAGGATTTTCTCTTTTTGGATTATTTGGAATAGTTTCAGAAGGAATGGTACCATTTCCTCTTTGTATGTCTGGTAGAATTCAGCTGTGAACCCATCAGGACCTGGGCTTTTTTTGGGTGGTAGGCTCTTAATTGCTGCCTCGACTTCAGACCTTGTTATTGGTCTATTCAGGGTTTCGACTTCTTCCTGGTTTAGTCTTGGGAGGAGGCAACTGTCCAGGAATTTATCCATTTCTTCCAGGTGTACTAGTTTATGTGCATAGAGTTGTTTGTAATAATCTCTGATGATGGCTTCAATTTCTGTGGCATCTGTGGTGATATCCCCTTTATCATTTTTTATTGCATATGTTTGGTTATTCTCTCTTTTCTTTTTTATTAATCTGGCTAGTGGTCTGTCTATTTTGTTGATCTTTTCAAAAAACCAGCTCCTGGATTTATTGAGTTTTTGTAGGGTTTTTTGTGTCTCTATCTCCTTCAGTTCTGTTTTGATCTTAGTTACTTCTTGTCTTCTGCTAGGTTTTGAGTTTTTTTGATCTTGCTCCTCTAGCTCTTTCAATTTTGACTATAGCGTGTCAATTTTAGATCTGTCCTTGCTTCTCATGTGGGCACTTATTGCTATATATTTTCCTCTAGAGACTGCTTTAAATGTGTCCCAGAGATTCTGGTATGTGGTGTCTTCATTCTCGTTGGTTTCGAAGAACATCTTTATTTCTGCCTTCATTTCATTGTTTATCCAGTCAACATTCAAGAGAAAGTTGTTCAGTTTCCATGAAGCTGTGCGGTTCTGGGTTGGTTTCTGAATTCTGAGTTCTAACTTGATTGCGCTGTGGTCTGAGAGACTGTTGGTTATGATTTCCGTTCTTTTGCATTTGCTGAGGAGTGATTTACTTCCAATTATGTGGTCAATTTTAGAGTAGGTGTGATGTGGTGCTGAGGAGAATGTATATTCTGTGGATTTGGGGTGGAGAGTTTTGCAAATGTCTATTAGGTTTTCTTGTTCCAGGTCTGAGTTCAAGTCCTGGATATCCTTGTTAATTTTCTGTCTTGTTGATCTGTCTAATATTGACAATGGGGTGTTAAAGTCTCCCACTATTATTGTGTGGGAGTCTAAGTCTCTTTGTAAGTCATTAAGAACTTGTCTTATGTATCTGGGTGCTCCTGTATTAGGTGCATATATATTTAGGATCGTTAGCTCTTCTTGTTTCATTGATCCTTTTACCATTATGTAATGTCTTTCTTTGTCTCTTTTGACCTTTGTTGTTTTATAGTCTATTTTTTCAGAGATGAGAATTGCCACTCCTGCGTTTTTTTTGCTGTCCATTTGCTTGGTAAATCTTCCTCCATCCCTTTATTTTGAGCCTTTGTGTATCCTTGCATGTGAGATGGGTTTCCTGGATACAGCACACCAATGGATTTTGGCTTTTTATCCAATTTGCCAGTCTGTGTCTTTTGATTGGGGCATTTAGTCCATTTACGTTTAGGGTTAATATTGTTATGTGTGAATTTGATCCTGCCATTTTGATGCTAGCTGGCTGTTGTGCCCATTAGTTGATGCAGATTCTTCATTGTGTTGATTCTCTTTACTCTTTGATATGTTTTTGGAGTGGCTGGTACTGGTTGTTCTTTTCTATGTGTAGTGCCTCTTTGAGGCACTCTTGTAAAGCAGGCCTGGTGGTGATGAAATCTCTGAGTACTTGCTTGTTCACAAACGATTTTATTTTTCCTTCATTATGAAGTTTAGTTTGGCTGGATATTAAATTCTGGGTTGAAAGTTCTTTTCTTTAAGGATGTTGAATATTGGCCCCCACTCTCTTCTGGCTTGTAAGGTTTCTGCTGAGAGATCTTCTGTGAGTCTGATGGGCTTCCCTTTGTGGGTAACATGACCTTTTCTCTGGCTGCCCTTAGCATTTTCTGCTTCATTTCGACCCTGGTGAATCTGACGATTATGTGCCTTGGGGTTCCTGTTCTTGAGGAATATCTTTGTGGTGTTCTCTGTATTTCCTGGACTTGAATATTGGCCCGCCTTGCTAGGTTGGGGAAGTTTTTCTGGATAATATCTTGAAGAGTGTTTTCCAGCTTGGATTCATTCTCTTCGTCACATTCAGGTACACCTATCAAACGTAGATTAGGTCTTTTCTCATAGTCCCATAATTCTTATTGACTTTGTTCATTCCTTTTTACTCTTTTTTCTCTAATCTTGCCTTCTCGTTTTATTTCATTGAGTTGATCTTCAACCTCTGATATCCTTTCTTCTGCTTGGTCAATTTGGCTGTTGAAAGTTGTGCATGCTTCGTGAAGTTCTCGTGTTGTGTTTTTCAGCTCCATCAATTCACTCATATTGGTCTCTAAGTTGTCCATTCTCGTTAGCATTTCATCAAATGTTTTTTAAGGTTCTCAGTTTCTTTGCATTGGGTTAGACCATGTTCTTTTAGCTCTCAGAAGTTTCTTATTACCCACCTTCTGAAGCTTAATTCTGTCATTCCCTTGCTGGTGAGGAGTTGTGATCCCTTACAGGAGGAGAGGTGTTCTGGTTTTGGCTGTTTTCATCCTTTTTGCGCTGGTTTCTTCCCATCTTTGTGGATTTATCCACCTGTCGTCTTTGTAGTTGCTGACTTTCTGATTGGGTCTCTGGGTGGACATCCTATTTGTCGATGATGAAGTTATTTCTGTTTCTTAGTTTTCCTTCTAACAGTCTGGCCCCTCTGCTGTAGGACTGCTGAGGTCCACTCCAGGCCCTGCTTGCCTGGGGATCACCTGCAGCAGCTGTGGATCAGTAAAGGTTGCCACCAGTTTCTTCTTCTGCTTTGTCCCAGAAGGATACCTGCCAAATGTCAGTCTGAGCTCTCCTTTATGAGGTGACTCTTTGGATAAACAGGGGTCAGGGAGCTGCTTGAGGAGACAGTCTGTCCTTTATAGTAGCTCAAGTGCTGAGCTGTGAGCTCTATTCATTCAGAGCTGCTGGGCAGGTACTTTTAAGTCTGCTGCAGCAGAACTTATAAACCCCTTTTTTTTCCCCAGGTGTTCTGTTCCGGGGAGTTAGGGCTTTATTTACGAGTTTCTACTGTGCTGCTGCCTTTTTTTTTTTTTCTTCAGGGCTGCCCTGCCTGGCAAGGAGGCAGCCTAGTCACTCTCTGCCTGCAGGGGCTTCACTGAGCTGCTGTGGGCTCCTCCAAGCTGCCATGTGAACTTCCCTGCAGTCCTGTTTATATGGGTGTAGTTAGGACTGCCTCAGCAATGGTGTCCTGCCTCTGTAGTGATGGACTCTCTCTGTAATGGCGGGTTGCCTTGGCAACAGCAGACTGCCTCTGTAGTGGTGGAGTGCCTCGGTAATGGCGGGCGCCCCTCCCCCACAGAGCTGGACCATCCCGGGTTCAGCTGTGCTTGCTGTGAAACTCTCAACCCAGAGCATTTCCAATTGCTGTTTTTTTGTTTTTGTTTTTGTTTTTGTGGGGGTGGAACCAGCTGGGCCTGATCACCTGGCTTCCTGTCTCAGAGCCTTTTGTTTTTTAGTTGAACGGTCGGCCCTCTCCCAGGTGTTCTGGGCGCCTGTTGGAAAGGCTCCAGGATCTGTGTGATTTCCCATGCAGCAACCCACTGAGCTGACTGAAACTGCAGCTCTGAGATTTGTGGCTCTTTTTTGCCCGGGAATCTCCTGGACTGGCTCCCTGTTTCAGTACCCCCCCTTTTTTTTTAATCAGAGGAATGAGCAACTCTGCCTTCCCAGAGGTTCCTGGATCTCCCCGGAGCCCCCTTTGTGGGCTAAGAGGGGATCCAGTTCTGTTTACTGTGCACTGGGAGCTGCCATGCCAGGGCGCAGGGAAAACAGCTGCTCTGGCCAAAACAGCTGCGTTGGTGACCCTTGGGGCTCCTCCGCCTGGGAATCTCCTGGTCTGTGGGCAATAAATATCCATCTGGAAATGTGGCGTCCACTTATCTTCTGCGCTTTCACTGGGAGCCGCAATCCTGAGCTGCTGCTAACTGGCCATCTTGGATCATATATCAAGATTGTTTTTTTGTATTCATTCTTATTGCTGCTCCTTACAATTTTTCTTTATATTTTTGGCCTCATTCACTCTTATCGCAGGCAGGCTTTATGTGCCAGGTAGGATGGTCATGATTGTTCGAGATCCACATACTTATAGCTTCCAACCTGAGCATAAGAGAGCCTTTAGATAGTTCCAGTGGGTAATTATGATTGGATCGAATTTCTCTGTGTGGGTAGGGGGAGCTGTAGAAGGCAGGCAACACAGAACTATGAGTATTCTCATCAAGACAACAGCAGTCAGAAACATTCCCCCCCACCACCAAAAAAATAAATAAATAAAATAAAGAACATAGGACACACTGGATACAAAAATTATTATTTTCACAGAAATTAGAATACAGTCAAAAAATAAAGACAGTGATTTGGCCAGGCACAGTGGCTCATGCCTGTAATCCCAGCACTTTGGGAAGCCAAGGCGGGTGGATCACCTGAAGTCAGGAGTTCGAGACCAGCCTGGCTAACATGGTGAGACCCCATTTCTACTAAGAATACAAAAAATCAGCTGGGCGTGATGGTGTGTGCCTGTAATTCCAGGAGGCTGAGGCATGAGAATCACTTGAACCCGGGAGGCGGAAGTTGTGGTGAACCGAGATCCTACCATTGCACTCCAGCTTGGGCAACAACAGCGAAACTGTCTCAAAACGAAACAAAACAAAACAAAGAAAACCCCCACACAATGAAGTATGTATTTTAAAAGTAAAATAAATAGTTGTAGAACCCAAAGCCCAAAGAGCAGAAGCAGAAAATAGAGTGTAGAGAAGATGTCATGGCGAGTAATATTTTAGCAACATAGACAGCCATAATTTCTAATGGGACATTTTTATTCCATTAAAATTGTGGCACATTTGAAGGCCTCCTGGGCAATGAGCTACAGTGAAAAACCAAGGCTTCAGGCTGCACGTATACTTCTGATAGATGAAAATAAAACCTACTTTGGAAGGAATTACCTTATGAGTTCAACAGTTTTTTTAGTAAATTGTTACCTATTCATTAGTGGATGGTATTGAGAAAAGGAAGGTTTTAATTTAAACAAAATAAAGCATTATGGAGAAAGAAACGTGGAGGAAAGGAAAACCAGCATAAGTGAGTGTGCATAGAGAGTTGGCAGTTGACCACTATTAGTTTTCATTGCAATATCTTGGATTTTTTTGCACCTCTCTCCAAAGAATTAGAGTGTCTTACTCCATATCTGAAGTAAATAACAAGTAAAAAATTTTTTATTTTCCCCTTTTGGATACTTCATTGTGGGAACAGTAAAACCTATGATCAAATAATGGTTTAAATAGTCACGTCAGCAAAACAAGCACTGAACTGAAGTTAGAGCTCTGCTGCCAACATTTTGACATTGGTAAGGCAGGTGACTTCTTTATCTTGACTCTGTTTTCTCATTTCTGAAATGAGCATATTGGTCTTCATGATCATTGAAGTCTCTTTTAGCTGTAGCACCAGGCCATACGTTTCTGAATCACCTGCTGTATGTTTTCCTTTTTTTCTATATTGGCATTGTTAGCAGTTGTGCTTTGAAGGAAATTTGAGAAGTTGCTTTGAACAATTCCTGTTATTGTTATAGGTGTGAGGCAGCCTTGGAAAGCAGATAAAAAGAGATACTTCTTACTTGCACTTATAGAACAATGTGACTTTCACTGATGTATATTAGGTACCAGTTTTAAGGAATGCCTATGAAAAAAATATCTAAGACTTTGGCAGATAAAAATCATGTGTAGAGAGAATATTATTTCGATTATGATAATGTCTGTATGTGTATGTACAGATTTCAAATATGGTGTGGGGCTTTTTCTGCCTTATAAACATGCCAAAATCTTGCATTTAACAGTTCTAATTACATTTCCAATAACTTACACACAGGCGCGCGTGCACGCGCGCGCGCGCGCGCGCGCACACACACACACACTATATTATCTAGTAAAGTGGTTTTGGAATTAACATTTTTCCTGGAAGGAATATATCTGATTTAATGATTTAATGACCAAATCGTTTTAAGGCAGCACAACAGAATTTTCACAGGAACTAAATCTATTTTTTTTCACACCGATCATGCATGTTTTACTCGAGCATTGAGTCATTAGCATGTTTATAATGGTTCTAATTTAGCACAACATTTTCTGAATTTTATCCTTGAGTCATTTACAAATTGTTCATATTGAGTAAACAAAGGAAACAGATTGCATTTTATACTTAGTAATTTATCTGAAAGAAGAGGGGAGGGTTAATTGTTTTAAAGTTTTGGTCTGTTTGGGGAAGTGAGCCTGCTTTTTCATTGCTAGGCATAAATGCCATTTCTCATCTTTTTTGGTAATAGGGGAGGGGGGTTATGGAGGAGTAAAATGAAAAATTAGGATCAGGACAAGATTGGCCACTCCCAGAGGGGAGTGTAGAGCAAAAGGGGAGCTGGCACGAGATTATCCAAAACAGTTGGTGCATTCCTTAATGATCAAGTGCTTGAGAAGTCCAGCTCTTCCTGGCAGAGCATCTGTGTTGATGTTTATATCATTGCCCTGCTGTATGGGAAAGGCATGCTTTCTCTTGCTGCTTGGCTAAAAATAGTATGGAATATAGCATTGTATGAGATATTTTAAGATAGCAAAAACATTTAAAAGGTGAAAGGTTTGACTTTTGGATCAAAAAAGATCAGTGATATAACTCGTGGTGTTACTTGCAGACTGAATTTTATCTACAGTTTGTTAGTGATTTGTACTCTTGGTTGGGGAAGTTATTCTAGGTTTATTTGGTGTAGTCTGAAAAACCCACTCTGCTGTCTTTTCTGTCAGCTTCCCCAGCATGAAGAGCAGGCCTGAAAACAGCCTCTATTTATACCCCCTTGTTCTTATTTGGAAAATCAGTTGTTTCATTGGATGGAGAGAGAGGGAGAGAGTGCGAGAGAGGAAGAGCATGAGCAGTCGTCAGGGAGTGTGCTTTGTACGTTATAGTGACTTCAAAATAAAACTGGCACATTTTAGTGTCTAATTATTTTTAGTGAGCTTGGAGAGTTTTAATTAAAATTTAAGAGTGCTCTTCAAGCTCTCCAAGTTCCAATTTTATCCCACTGTATTGTGGAGCACTTGCCACTGTGGAAAAATGTACAGTAACTGGCATGTGCAACTCTGTGTTTCCTAATGAAAAATGTGGGATGGATAATCCGTAGGGATATAAATACATTTTGCTGGGTTTAATTGTAAACCAAGGTCATGGATGCTTTTGATAAGTTGTCATTGTTCTTGGATAAATAGAAAAATTTATTGCATTCGAAATTTATGATTCCTATGGTAAAAATAAAAAGAATGGCTTTACTATTTTCTCAAAGTGCTAATAAAGCATTAGAAAATCTGTACATGGAGCCAGCAGTGATTGTTTTCCTCACTAAAATATTTTGAAGATATCTTTTATGTCATGTTTCTAATGTTTTAGCATTTCTAAATTTAAATATCACTTTGAGGTAAAAGGAATAATGTGTTTGTTTATAGGTAGATTGTTATAAAATGCAATAAACATTTGTCACATTATCTCTTCCTCTTCCCCATGTTGTAACTTTAATGATAACTTATTTATTTATTTTTTGATCTATCTGAAATTACTTTGTACAGTATAGGAGTTAATACTGCTGCAGATTTGTCTAACTAGAAGTAATTTAAAATTGTTTCTAAAATATCATCATACAATTAGGAAATCAATATCTCACATACTCTTTCTTTTCATTTTTCTTACATCATAAAATTAATTACTAAGTTAATTAGCAAAAGCATTACTCAGCTGTGATAAAGCATTCTTGACTCATCTGGCCTGAAACCTAAGTACTTAGGAAGCAGAAACTTTGCTTTGTAATTTATTATGCAGATATTTAAAAAACAAAATGGTTCTGAATTGTATCTTCCTTTTTTCTCAAATTTTGAAAGAGATAAATTTGAAAAAGAAAAGAAAAAAGCAGAAACAATTCAACTTATAATTTATAACATATCAAAATGTTTACATCCTTGCTTAAAACATAGGTGAGAACTGAAGTCTTGCTCTTGATTTTTCATAGTACCCTTTTCATCAATATTATTTGTAAAAATTAGAGAAGATAAAGTCCCCAACGAAATATTATTTCGTTGAATAAATATTGGTTAATGGAAACAGATTCTTTCAAAGAGGAATTAATTTTGGCATTTTCTGTTTCAATACGGCTTTAGCATAGTGCTACTTTTAATTTGTACCCTTACCTGGATATTGTTTTCAGATAGAAATTTGAAAATACAAATTTTATTTGTAACTTGGTATCTATTACATATTTCCTCATTTCAAATCAGAAACTCTTTTGGTGGTGGCAGTAGTGTCCTCTGCTTGTACAGTGCTTAGTAACAATCCATTTCTTTCGGCCTTTTTTCTCTCATCCTACTTGCTTTACATTATTACATGGAGAGTGCTTAGCACCAATGATGGTGTGCCCCTAGAGGTTTGGCAGTCAGATAATGGGGTAGAAAACAGTCATCTGTCAAGAGACCTTCTTACAGGTTTGAGTCTTCCTGGAATCTCCTAGTCTTGAGAATAAACATTGATAAGGTTGTATGTAGTAACTTTTATTGTCCTATAGATAAAGGCAATCAGTGATTGCTATTAAATATTTTCATGGCTGAAAATGTAGATATGAAAAGGCTGCTTTTTTTTTCCCCTCCGTTTCTTCTACTGAAATGGGAACTCATATAGCTAGATTAACTGAGCATTGCAGTAAGGATTAATTTTCTAATAGGAATCTGAAACGCTTTGACGTTATTAACCATTTTATTAATGAGTAGCTTTTATGTAAAGCTGTGTCCACACGATTTGATTTATATTTGAAGTGTGTGTTCCTGTTGTTCATATAGCTCTCTTTTTCTCCCATGAAGTTTTAGCATTCTTTTCTTGGAGCTCTAAAAGATTTCAAGTCTATTTATAGAAATGAGAGACTTATTTTAGCCTGTTTTACATCCTAGTGTGCATTTAATCCTAGTATATGGACTTGCTCTAAATTTGCTATTATTACAAATAAATTGTACTTTTATCTTTGACTACTATAATGTATGCTGTCAACTCAAATTTTAGCTAAACCAGTTATGCTTTTGTAACTGTATCAGTAATTACCAGCTTAGTGCACTGATATGTTGTATGAAAGGGTAAAAAAAAAATTTGGGTAGAGTATGAAAATAAAAACTTTTTGTTGATTATTCTTATCTATAATCTAATGTTATATCAATCTCTCTCAGAAATTCAAACCTGATTTGAGAAAAAGTAATATGTGACAGGCATGGATTTGAAGAATTGCTTTGTAACTCTTAGTATTATCTTTTTTATGACTTTAGCATAAAAACAAACTAGGTATAGAACAAAACATAAATCTCATTTCTGAATTTGAGTGAAAAATAGTAAGAGACTATTTCAGCAATTAAATACAACCTGGACATATGCATATGTATGTAGGCCCCATTGGAACATTACTCCGAATGCAATTTTGAAGCACAGCAGTAGATCTTTTGTTGAAGACTAAGAAAATAATAGGAAAGAATGGAGTAAAGGAAGAAGGAAGATAGGAAGGAAGGAAAGGGGAGGAAAGAAGTACGGGGATGGGCAAGGAGCTTTCATTTAATAAAGTTGAGCTGTGTCCTATTTAGAAAGAACTTCAGCTCTGTGATAGCCAGTTCAGATGGTTGTTCTTCATCAGCCGTTTTCACGATCTGGATTCTGTCCCTTCTTTGATTGATTGATCATGTCACAGACAAATGTTAATTGTTTTTCACCAATACTTTCTAACCATGCAGTGGTTTTCTCATCTCTTAGCCAGGGCTCACTGTCTTTTTCTGAAGCTTATCTAGCTTCTAAAACCTTCTAGATCCATCTTGACCTTACTGTCATTCTGAAAAATTCAAGGAGGATTTAGAAGCTGGAGAAAAAAAATGAAAGGGAAAATGCTAAAGAGGTAGGTGCTGATATGAGAGAGAAAAAGCATTTAGAATTGGAGTAACTGTTTTAAATATAATTTTAAAAGAAAGTTATCAGAATTTTGACACTTGGAATGTTAAAGTTTTATGGGAGTATGCTTTGCACTAAGGATTTAGTATTTAAATCTGCATTCCCTTTTGGAAACATGACCTATTTGTTAAGAATTGAGGCTTAAAAGGTACAAATAAATAGTTGTAAGCAGTAGCCCCAGTTGCCAATCCATCTACGTAAAGACCAGAAATAACTGATTGAGAAAAATTTGGTAATTATCAGGACATTCTAAAGTTTGGATTTCTGTAAGCTTTATGAATCTTTATAAAAACAATTGTAATTACTCCCTATATTCTAGTATGTTATTGAGAAGTACAGTAGGGCAAATAATAAATGGCATTTATATAGGTATTTATTTAATAAAAATATGTATCACTTTTTGTATAAGAGAAAAGTTTTAGCAGTTTTCATTACTAGGGATCAGAGAACATTTTAGTTTTATTTTCTTCTTGTTTGACTCTAATTGAATATTTTACAAAAGTTAGATTTCTTTTTTAAGAACTAAGTGGTTACACATTGACTGGCCTCTTCTCTCCTGAATATCTCTTATTGTTTCTTGCACAGCACATACATTTTGCTTGGACTTAAAAAAAATTGCCTGGATTAAAAGGAGTATCTAAAGTTAAACTAATAGGAAAGAGCTCTCTTTTCTGTACTGTCAGTCTAAGAAATAACAAATGCTGATTGAATATTAATAGAATTATAATACTAAAATAAGATTATTGAGCATTATCTTTTTTCTCCTAGATGATAGTTAAAATAATTATCTGGTGAAAATAAATTTTGTTGTGGTATTTTATAATACATATTATAGAATAATGTAATTTTCTATATCCTGGGGTTAAAGCAACAGCAACAAAACAGCTTTGTGCATTCTTAAATGGGAGAATTTCTCTATAAACTGACTTTCTAAATTTGTAATAAATATATATTTTTAATACTTACTTTTGTATTTTAATAGATTCCTCCTGCATGGAAAAACTACTTTCAAAAGATTGGAAGGAAAAAATGGAAAGACTAAATACCAGTGAACTCCTTGGAGAAATTAAAGGTACACCATAAAATATATCAAACATGTCAATGCAGTGATTTTATTTTGCATAACAATGTATTTGCTGATCTTTTGTACCATAACACTAAAGTTTTACATCTAACATTTGATTGTACATGAGAGGGTGAATGTGTTACACGTTTCTGAACTTTTATTCTTTGCAAGGCTTACAAACTGAAAAATTTCTCTACTTTTTGTATTAGTCTATAAACATATTACTAATGGGATTTGCTGCCTCATTAATTTACCCCACAAAAAAAGTATAAAAACCTTATGTGAAAAAATGAGTAAATTAAGCTAAAGATAGTCTGATGTTTTCCTCTTAAAATTGTAATAATAGCTTAATTTATGAATCCAAATTATTTTGAATTTCCTCTAATCAAAATGGGCTTCCTGTTGCACCTTTAAAACTGTTTCTAGGATGTGCTATACATAATGGTTTATGGGGGGATTCTGAAGCCTGTTTACCTTGATTCACATTGTGGCTCTGTCACTGGATGAGTAACTTTGGACAAGCCACTGAACTTTTCTATGTTTTTTTTTTTTTTTTGTCTAATTTTTGTTTTTGTTTTGAGAGGGAGTCTTGCTCTGTTGCCAGGCTGGAGTGCAGTTGCATGATCTCAGCTCACTGCAACCTCTGCCTCCTGAGTTCAAGCAATTCTCCTGCCTCAGCTTCTCAAGTATCTGGGACTACAGGTGCTCCACCATGCTCAGTTAATTTTTGTATTTTTAGTAGAGACAGGGTTTCAGCATGCTGGCCAGGATGGTCTCAATCTCTTGACTTCATGATCTGCCTGCCTTGGCCTCCCAAAGTGCTGGGATTACAGGCATGACCCACCATACTTGACCTTTTCTATGTTTTATGATCCTCATCCATAAAATGAGGATAATAAAAGTACTTCCTTCATAGGCTCACTAAGAGAGTTAATACATGTATACCTCTTAGAACAGTACCTGGTACTTAAGAAAGTACTCATGATTTTAAGTTGTGGTGGTTGTTAATATACACACAGGATCCTATGTTGATTAAACCTCAAATTTCATGAGGTTAAGCATTTCATGGTCTTTGACTCAGATGACAATAAATTTCTTTACTTTTGAATATATGTGATTGATGTTATTATTTTTAGACATGTTAAGAAGTGGACTATCCCAATCCATTCAGATAGTAAGTTAAAGGTAACTTATCTAGAGTTACAGTTTTTGCCTGGTAACCAAACTCTTGCTGATTCATTTATGGAGAAGAAGTGCTGTATTATTAATTTTTTGCATTATGAATGAAATGATCACTCATTAACTCTATCTGTCATCCCTTATGGACAATCATCACTGTGATTTGCACTAATAATTTGGGTACTTAATTACATTAGTTTTCTAAATTTATCAAACAACTTTAGGTGAATCTTCCTATTGATTGTGGGTAATATCTGAGTTAAGATGAAAATTTGATAATAATTATCTAATGTAAATGTTATTTAGAATTTACTACAGAAAATTTCCTAGTTTTCAGGCATGTCATGTTCAACTCAAATGAAGAGAAAAGGAAGTCATCTTATCTCCCAGCAAATAATTAATAACTAATTCCATTAACTATTTATGTATCAAAATCAGTGGAAATTGGATATTATTTTGAGTTCCCCTGCTTCTGTTTTGTACTTGTAAAGACCATTTGCTGTTTTGGAAAAAAAAAATTCAACTTATTGATTGGTAGAAAGAAAGTCATGAGTGATATATTCTTTATCCAGCTGCAATAACATGGTGTTCGCTACTTTGCACGTCATTCTGTGTTTTCTTCCCTTTCCAAAGTCATTCCTTTTTATAACAGTGAGAACAGAAATGGTTTGTACAAAGGCAAGCTTTTTCCAACATGAATGATGAGGGTCCTGTTTTCTCTTAGTAATGTGAAAACTAACATTTTATTATGTTAGTTATTCAATATGAAGTTTTTGTACTTCATGGTATGTTTTCTCCCCCACTTTCTTTCTTTATATTTAATTCTAATTTTGAATTCAAAATTTAAAAAATGTACTAGTCTCAGATACTTAAAATGTATAAATCACGAACGTGAACCACATGAAAAATTAGGCTTTCAAATTCTTTAACCTTTTTTTTTCTGGATTCTTTTTGATATGTGAATATTCATTTGCATGTTAGAGTTTCTTACGGGCGTAAAATATAAGATTCTTATTAAATTTATCTTTATTCTACATTATAATTTCTTCATATATCCTAATATATTTTACAGAAAATATACCAATAATATCTTATTTTAAAAATGGAAAAATTAGTTAAATAATATTTAAATAGTTTAAATAAACCACTGCCAAAACTCAACATACATTTTTATTCTAGTGGAAACCAGGCCAGTTATTTTCCACCTAAATTACTTATCATTATTCTGAAATTTTAAAGTGATCGAAGTTATATCTTTGAGGAATACATACTATCATAGGTTATCAGTATTTAATATTATATCTCAAGCATTGTGTATTTTTGATAGCTCTTACATATGTCTTTCTAATTACAAAATTCATATGTGTTTATTTGTAAGAAAGATGGAAAAGCACAGATAGTGAAATTGTCATTTAATTCTACCTGTATCTTATTGTATAGTTTTTCCATTTTAACTTACACATACTTATGTTAACTTTTCCCCATAAAATTAGAATCATCCCATTATAAATTTTTCATAATCTATTTTCCCCATTTAATGATATATTATGAATTTCCCTGAGATTGCATTATCTTCTAAATATTATTTTTGTTGGCAGAAAGTATTGTATAAAGTGAGGTTTTCATAATGTAACTGAGACTTTTCTGCAGTATTTAAGTTGTTTTTATTGTTTGTTGGTATAAAGAACAGCTATCTTGAAAACAGATAACATTTTTATTAAGACTTTTCAACTTATTAGTGGTTCTTTAGGTTATATTCTTAAAAGTGAGATTCCTGGCCCAAAGAGTTTGTTCTTTATAAAAAGACTTTTGATTCATATTGCCAGTTACCCTTCAAAAGGAGCATAGTATTTTATGCTGTCAGTAGTAGTATCTGCAAGTTTTTATTCTCTTTCCTTGAATAACAAGTATTGTTAATTTAAAAATTTCTTGCCATTTTTATAGGGGAAAACAACAACATATCATTGTTCTTTTAATGAGTTTTTTGACTATTAGTGAGAATGAGGTGTTTTATATACATTTATTTGCAATTAAATATCTCTTCCTTTGTGAACTGCATATTAATGTTGGTTGCCCATTTTTCCTTTAAAAGACTTGTCCAGTTCTCAATATTATCTAAGAAGTCTTAATATATGTTTTAATGGTATTAACCTTTATTTGTTATATATGTTGCATTTTGTCATTTGTTTTATTTTCTGGTTTTGTTGTCATCTTTCCATCCTTTTTTTAAATGCTTTTTTCTATTGGGGATTTGTTTAGAAAGGCTTCCTCATCCTGAAATTGAACAATATTCTGCTATACTTTCATCCTTAGGTAGCTATATTTTTAAACATTTAACTATATAATACATCTTAAATATGTTTTGATGAATAATGTCAACTAGAAATATAACTTAATTTTATTCTCAAGCAGTTAACCAAATATCTATACTGTTTATTAAATAACCCATCTTACCTCCTCTGATGAAATAGCATCTTTTATTATACTCTGATTACATATTTGGAACCGTTTCTCAGATTTTGTTCTATTCCATTGATTTTTCTATCTAAACTTTTGTTAGTACTATGCTACATTAATCACTGTAACTTTAGTATCCTTCAAAAGTAAGTATTGCAAGATGACACTCATAATTTTTCTTTAAGGTGCTTTCATATGTCTTCAAAGTTTATCTTCAATTTATTTTATCAAGTTGTTAATTAAAATTCCAAAGTGATTTTTTTTTAAATTATTTTACATTTATATAAAATGGTAGGATGAACTGACATCTTTATAGTATTGAATTGCTCCATTCAAAGTCATTTATTCAGTTATTTTAAGCCTCTCAATATTTTGTCTTTAAAATACAGATTCTGCACATTTCCAATTTCATGTTTTCTTGATTATATTCAATATTTTTGCTTGCTTTTGTGAATGAGATATTTTTAATTCTATTTTCCTTTTGTGATATTTAGGGATGCTATGTAATTTGGCTGGTTAATTTTGTAACTTCCCTCTATTGAACTTTCAGGTGTAGTCACATTTCAGTTAATAAGCGTTCTCTTCCCTTTTGGTAGTTATATGTCTCTTTGCTACCCACCTGCATCCACCCTGAATACATTCATTGCTTTGAATGCCAAGAATAATATTAAGTAATAGAGAGGTAATTGCATTTTTGATGTAATTTTACTTTATGGAGTTGCTTTTAATATTTCATATTAAGTATTCTATTGACTATTGATTTAAAATACCCTTTTTCATTTAAAGATATTAATTCTAGTCTATTAGGAGTTTGGTCTATTATGATAACTTGCATTTTATTTCATGCAATATCTTACTAGATTTTGCTTTTCAAATTTGTCATTGAAATAAACTCTAATTAGTCATGGTATAGTCTTGTTTAAATGTACTGCATCATTTTATTTTCTCATATTTTAGTTTTATAGTTATTTTTACAACTGTAATTAAAAATTTTGTTAGAGTTTTTCATATTTATATTACTTTTGTTAATTTTTTAGTACCAGTGTTCATAGTCAAATTGGAAAACTTTTCCTCTTCTTCTAGGTTATGTAAAATATTGAATAAATAATATATGAACTATTTATTCCTTGAAATTCTGAGAAAAAAATTCTCATAAAACATCTAGGCCCAGAATTTTATTTGGAAATTTTCTTTTACATTTTCTATTGCTCTTTTAAGTCAGTTTTACCATAAAATATTTTTCCTAAATATTTTTTAAGAGAAAAAAACTCTTAGAGAATTGTATATCTTGAGAATTTCAAATCTCATTGACTTCACATACATATATTATTTTTAGTTCTTCCTTTTATTTGTCATTTTAGATCCCATTTTTAATTTTACATATTTGTTTTCTATATTGTGTCCTTCAATTTTACTTGCTAGTGGTTTTTCTATTTATTGCTTCACCTCCCCCAAGAATCCAGTTTTTGGATTTATTTGTCAATTCTGCTGCTTTTCAATATGCCAATTAATTCATTTTGCTTTTACCTTTATTATCTCTCCTTTCCTGCTTTTTTTACACTTTTTCTTTTGTTTTTTGATATCTTATAACTTGAATATTTCATTTAACAAATTTTTATTTAATGATAATGGCACTTTTGGCTCTGAATATATTTCTAGAAATAGCTTTATTCATCCCATAAGTTTGTGCTTTTAGAACTCTATCATTATTTTTTTAAATATTCAACATTTGTATTATTCTCTGCATGATCTGTGTTTATACATAATTCTTAACTGCACATCTTTTAGAGTCATAGAGTGTAATGACACTGGGAAGGGAGAGAACTCAACCTTTATCACTGCCATTGGAAAATTCTATGTGATGGATAGGGGCTAGAAGGAGAGTCAAGTGTGGTCAGTAGAATGGATAAGGGCAACAATTCTTCAACTCAGGGAGCTTAATATTTCTACATAATTAAAACACAACAAATTATTATTTTTCTTTTTAGATTTTACTTAAAATACCAGTGGTTACTCATAAAATTTTATATCTGGATAATGTAAAACAATGTTTCTAAAACTCCTTGATAGGTGACGGAATATTGCTAAAATCTGAGAAACACTGAATCATAGAATTTTTTATGAGTATGTATCTGAGTCATGCCTAATATTCTTTTTTTATTGTCTATGTGTAAGGTGGACAGCATGAAGTTTTGATATACATACATGTAATGAAATGATTACTACAGTCAAGCAAATTAACATCTGTATCACCTCACATAGTTACCTTTTTCTGTGTGTGTGGTAAGAGCACCTAAAATATACTCTTCTAGCAAATTTCCAGTGTGCAACACAATATTATAAACTTTAGTTGTTATGTTGTAGAGTAGATCCATAGACTTATTCATCCTACATAACTGCAAGTTTGTACCCTTTGACCTATATCTCCCTAGTCCTCTTTCTCTCCTACCCCTGTTAACCACCATTCTTAAATAGAAAATCCCTTCTTAACCCCCTACCATTTTTTTATGTGTAGCTTCCTTTCTAGTAGCAGTACTGAAGATAGAATGCTATAACTGGCATGAATTTAATAGTAGTCATCTCAAAGGAGGATTCAACCAAGTTAACATTATTAAAATTATTGCAAAATAACTTTATTATTAAAACCTTAAATGAAATACAGAATAAAATGTTTACACCTTTGCTTTGATCTGGTTGCATCTGAAGTGTTGTGTCCCAGTTGGGTTCTCATTTTTTTTGAGATGGGGTCTCTATCACCCAGGCAGAAGTGCATTGGTGCAATCTCAGCTCACTGCAACTTCTGCCTCCCAGGTTTAAGCGATTCTCCTGCCTTGGCCTCCTGTGTAGCTGGCATTACAGGTGTGAACCACCACATCAGGCTAATCTTTATATTTTTAGTAGAGACAGAGTTTCACCATGTTGGTCAGACTGGACTCGAACTCCTGACCTCAGGTGATCCACCCTCCTCGGCCTCCCAAAGTGCTGGGATTACAGGTGTGAGCCACTGCACCTGGCCTGAATCTCATATTTTTAAGAGCTCTATTGTCACATTAGTATTTATCAGAATGACTAGAATAGTAAAGAGTCTTGAACATTTAATATGAATAACAATTAAAGACCTAGGAAAGTTTGGCCTAATGCATATTATTTGACTTGAAGTTTTATTGGATAAAAGAGGATAGTATTTGTTTTATGCTGTTTTAGGGGGCTAAGGTAACAGGAAACTTTTTATTAATAAAAAACAGAAATTAAGAACTTATAGCTGTCTGACAACAGTAAGATTGGACTGCATTAGTAGAGTGCCTCAAGTATAAGTAAATGTTCAATCAATATTTGTTGAATTAGCTGTGCCTGGTGACGTGCATGTGTAGTCCCAGCTACTCAGAAGGTTGAGGCAGGAAGATCGCTTGAGCCCAGGAGGTTGAGACTGTAATTGCACCACTGCATTCCAGTCTGGGTAACAGAGTGAGACCCTGTCTCAGAAAACAAACAAACAGAAAACCATTAAAAATAAGAAATAATAAATATTTGTTGAATTCATTAGGATGAATGAATAAAATAAATAAAAATTTGGCTCTGGAAAATTTTCAACAGAGATGTTGTAGAGAGTATTCATGTGCTGTTGGAATATTATCTTCATGATCTCCTAAGGTTCCTTTCTAATTAATACTAGAGTTTATTATACTTTCTTAATTAGAAGACTGACTTACAAAATATTTTCTGTTTCCTGTCAAATAATTTGGTAAGTAACTTTTGTGAGATATCTTATTATTTACAAAGTAAATATCTAACATTGTTTTATTTGAGTCCTATAACAATCCAGTGAAGAAAATATTGTTATACTGATTTTACATATGAGTAAAATGAGACTGAGGAAATTAGGTAGCTTATTTAGGGTCACTCAGAAAGTTGTGAAGGTAGGATTTGATTCTTGGTCTTTGAATTCTGTTTAATACAATACAAAGTAGGTATTCTTCAAAGCCTTCAAATTCTGCAGTGGGAGCAAGAAAAAGACAGATTATGAGCTGTTCCTTCCTCCCACAACCCACAAACAACTAAATAACTCCATTTTCCCTTTCTTTCTTTCTTTCTCTTTCTTTCTTTCTTTCTTTCTCTTTCTTTCTTTCTTTCTTTCTTTCTTTCTTTCTTTCTTTCTTTCTTTCTTTCTTTCTTTTTCTTTCTTTCCCTCTCTCTCTTTCTTTCTCTTCCTTCCTTTCTTCTTTCTTTCTTTCTTTCTCTTTCTTTCTTTCTCTCTCTCTTTCTTTCTTTTTTCTTTCTTTTTTTTTTTTTGAGACAGAGTCTCACTCTGTCGCCAGGCACCAGGCTGGAGTGCAGTGGCGCAATCTTGGCTCACTGCAACCTCCACCTCCTCGGTTCAAGCAATTCTCCTGCCTCAGCCTCCCGAGTAGCTGGGACTACAGGCGCATGCCACCACGCCCAGATAATTTTTGTATTTTTAGTAGAGATGGGGTTTCACCATATCCATTTTCTATATAGATGAGGCAGTATGGCGAAGCAGGAGTGATATAGATACAGTTCTACGTGTAGTAGTGTTTATCTTGATCTGTACCTAAAAGGGAAAGAGGTTGAAGAAATATGGTGGAAGGATACAGGGTAAGACAGAACTACTGGTAGAGCCCATAACCCGTCTGTATCTGTGTTTATTTGAGTTGTACTAAAGGAGTGAAGACGCTAGGATAGTTATTGATGAGATATTTCCAAATGCAATGGTGACATACTACATAATGTCTAGAGCATGAGGATTCATTCTCTATCTCCATGAGTGGGTCTAACCTTCATGGCTGAGATAATCTTAGTCAGCCTGCCTGTTTTGCACATATGCTACTCTATGCTGTGCTGGCATCTCCTCCTTAGTGTGAAGGTGCCTGCCTGGGCAGTGTGCCAGGGAAACAGTAATGTTGGTTGTTTGAGTTAGCACAAACTGTTTGTGCTTGTGTTTGTCAAATACACAGATGATAAGAGAGACTAACAAAAACCAAATCAAAACCAAAAAAAAATAAAACCACAATTATGTGATAGGAACCAAATAAGGAAAATAGTGTTTTCTTTCCTTGGTCATTTATGATTAATTATTTCAATATTTACATTTAGGGATTAAGGTAGATGGGCTTGTTGGTATACTCTTCTGTAGCTTAGAAAAATAACAGTCTCTTCTGACAGAAAAAAATTGACTAAACAAATACTTTTAGATGGAAAATTTTACAAATGATTCCCAATGTTTTTTAAAGGCACTGTTGAAAACCAAGTACTTATTATGGTTATTCAACTAATATGTCTGAAAAGTTTGGTTATAGAACCTAAATACTATTACTGTAGTTCACTGTTTAAGACTGGAGGCATTACTCCCTGTTACTTTATTAGGATTGTTAGTAAAAGAAGTAAAATTAGAAACTGCGTTACATCAAATCGTACAAGCATATTATGGTTGGGCTTGGTGCAAATACTGAAGTAAAAATACAAATTTATTATAACACTGCTACTAAGTGCCACTGAGGACCTGGCTTTATTTTTAGTTTTGATTGCAAGCATAAATCTTTAGAGGAGTGCACAGGAACACAAAAGTCATGGTTTTTTTCACTGCATGATAGATCTTTGAAGATCAAATAGTGTAGGTTATTCTTGAAGTAACTTAAGCAGTGCTGTTATCACCAAAGGGTCAGGATAGATTTAACAGCATTCCCATAGAATTAGTGTTCTGTGTCACAGGTTACTATCTTAAAGGCCAATTCTCTCTCGTAGTTTGTTCATTTCTATCATAAGGGCCTAAAGTATATGTAAGTACTCTGATTGCTTATTCCATACATTGCCTTTTCTACAGAATACTCTTGTTTTTTAGGAATAGCAATTCATAATTACTACTGTTTTCTGTTTTAGGCAATTATAGAAGGACTAGAATGATTTTACAAGAGCTATGGCTGTAAACTTTGCAAATTTGCTTATAAATGAGTTTTTCTTGAATTTCTGCTTACAAATTTACAGCAATTGTTTTATCTGATGGAACTTAAAAATCTAGAAATGCTTAGAGATGAATCATCTGCCACTTTTCAACTCTGATAAAATTATTAATAGCAAAGTTCACATACCTAGTGATTTTTGCTGTCTCTTTAGAAAAATGTGTCAAAACAGTAACTATCAATGTTTAGATTTTATAGATTTTTAAAAATATAATTGTTCTTTCTATAGCAATTAGATAAATATTATATTGATCTAGAGACTGACTTGTAAAAAAGATTGACACCACAGATGTTTTTCACTTTCCTGTTTTAATGAAATAATGAACCAGAGTGTTTGCCAGTATTTTCTGTATGTCTGTGTAGTTGTAGAACTTCAGAGTAATATCTAGAATCATAGAATCTCAAAAAATAGAGCTGGAGGTGCTTTGTATATTATGTAATCCAACTTCTTACTTTTCATATATGGATCTCAATATTCAGAAAAGAAAAGTCACTGCTCTAAATAATATACTAAATTACTAAGGTGGAAACTTAATATTCCCCTGAATACAGCATGTTTAGTCCATTTTACATGGTTTCTTGATTATCTTGTAATCAATAGTGAGTAATTATTGCAGAACCCATGGACTCTTTTTGCTAACAACAAATGCACACAGCAGCTAGTTTTATAAATATGTATATATATTATAATACAGCAAAACCCATAGTTTTTAAAAATTATACCACTTTGCATTAATGTAGACATTTCAGAGCTCTCCGTTGTACTCTCTGTTATCAACATCTTTTACTTCCTTTGAAGTCTGTGTGATATACATAAAAGCAATTAAAACTTCCCCCGACTTGGGGGAGACACAAGGTCTTCTTAATTAAAACTCAAACAAAAGCTACTGGCAAGAATTCCTACTACATGATTAAGTCTAAAGTATTATGATACATTAGAATCATTGTTAACTGTTGGGATTAAAAGAAATCAATATGTTGGGGAAAAGATCAGTTGAATCTAATTAGTGAAATCAATGTTTACATAAAAGAAAACACTGAAGTTTAATAACAGGTTCTGATTATAAATATAACACTGGCTAAAATTGTTCTTTGTTATTATTACACTGACCACATGATCATATTTTAAATTCATTAAAAAAGAATCTGAAACTTACTGTTTATGGTTAATTATTATAATTAAAAGTGTAAAACAAAAAGTCATACCTGGTTTTAAAAATTTCAATTATAAAATGTTCTTATATGTGAAAATAGTCACCAATTATAAAATATTTTTATTGATTTTGTTTTTAAAAGGCTAGTTTTAGCAATAGCTACAGCCTAGAGTCGGTAAGGAGGCAAAATTGGCTTAAAGCAAAAACAACCCAAAGTATTCTTACACAATTATGATTACATTAAATATGTATTAGTCTATTTGGTGACATATTGAAACAAAAAAGAATATGTTCTGATACAATACAAAAACAAGACATTTCACTTTTTTCTTCCTGATTGCTATGATGAAAATAAACATAGCTAACATGGAAAAGAAAAACTATTACTAATTGAAGCCTAGATTTTAAGTAAAATGAAGGTCATTAGCAATTTCCTGGAAGCCACTCAGATTGCTACCAGGAAATGGTGGCTAGCAGGACATCTGTAATCGCCCTGTGTGGAATTAGTGAAATCATACTGGAGCTTAAATGATGTGTGTAGATTTAGGCTGAGGGGGAAACTTTTCTCTATTAAAGTAGCCAGTATTCTTTGAATACAAACAATTTTTGTTCAGTATTAATGTACAAACCCAGAATTGAAAACAATCATTAACATCTACATATATACATTTCTACATGCATATGTTAATACACACATGTAGATTGGATTATGACTCATAGTGGAATGAGAGATGACAGGGTAATATTAGAATAATATGAATCTGTGAGTGAAATGTGTTTAGGGAAATTAAAAGAACTTCTCCTATAACTTGGAATGCTGATTTTATAACATTTTGGGGTGGTAAATTTAGTCCCATTTTTGTAGCATTTTCTTATCTGAATAAAGTTATGAGAAAAGTTGAGTGTTAAAAATGCCTCTGAGGACATAAACTTAAGTCTGACTTATTCTGCATTGTGGTGGGAGAAATGGGGTCACTGATTTAGAGACTTTTAGTCCAGCATCTCTATATTACCTGAATGATTGGATGGCTTAATGAGGATTAACATCTTTGGAACTATTAAAAATGTCAGAGAAAAACTGAGGAAGTATATCTGTGCATCAATTTGTGGAGTAAATTATATATATACATAGAAAATTACTTGAAGGATGTTTAGTAAACTGTTAACAGAGGTTGACTGTGCAGTAGGAAATGAATGATATAGGGTGAGGCTGATTTTTAAATTTTGTGCTGTATAATTTGTACTATAGGATTTTTAAAAGTGATGTATTATGCATTGCTTTTTGAATAAAAAAGATTATTTTTAAAAAAGACTGAATAATAAAGATGAAAGGGATTAGTTTTCTTATTTTTACAAAAGAAAATGGATGTACTACCTACTTAACTTCTGAATGTTATGGAGGGTGTTAGAGAGAAAATATATACTTTATAGGGTGGCATGAAGTGGGGAATCAATAAATGCTACAGTAGGCAACAACACGTCATATTTTAGCACTTGAAACTGAAAATATTTAATAGAATGACTAGAACTGAGGTTCTCAAATTTTTGACAGGAGACATTTACAGTCTTACATTTTTATTGAGGACCCTAAAAAGCTTGGTTTGTGTTTGTTTATATTTATTCTGTAGAAATTAAACCAGAGAAATTTAAAAAGTACTTACTAATTCATTTAAAGCTTATGATATTAAACTTTGTACATAGGGCCAAGTGCAGTGGCTAAGCCCTGTAATACTAGCACTTTGGGAAGCCAAAGCAGGAGGAATACTTGAGGCTAGGAGTTCAAGACCAGCCTGGGCAACATAGCAAGACCCCATCTCTACAAAAAATTTAAAAATTAACTGAGTGTGATGATATGTGCCTGTAGTCTTAGCTACTGGAGAAGCTAAGGTAGGCGGTTCATTTTAACCCAGGGGTTCAGGGCTACAGAGAGCTATTACGATGGCAGCACAACATAGTAACATGTAACAAATTTTTATGAAAAATAGCTGTAACCAAATAACTAAACAAAAACAAGTTAGTGAGATGAGTGGCATTGGTTTACATTTTTCAGCTCTCTTTAATACATGGGTTAATAGATGTTGGACTCTCATATCTGTTTCTACATTTAGTCTGCTTTGATAAGTTTTTGATTGAAGTATATGAAGACCATCTGACCTCATTTTGATATGGAGTTAAAGAAAAGAGTATTTTACAACCTTTTCATGTAATTATGAGTATTCTTCTTTGATACTTCACCAAATTTCACAAATGGTAGTTCTTAAAAGTTAGGTCCGGTATAGGATCTGAAACCTTATCAATGGACTTTTCATACTTTTATATTAAAATCTATTGGTTTAACCTTAACTTTAAATAAATCTTTTACTCCATGCATGCTTTTGTAACATTGTGTATAACTCTTTTCCTAATGTTGATGCATTTCAATATGTAGTATCAGAAAATTGCATTTATTAATATCACCACCAATCTCATCAGAAAAGTCTTTAAAAGTATTTGGAAATTGTCATGCTTTTGATGGCAGATAGAAGTTTTCCAAAACTGTCATTTTCCCTGGAATGAATTATTTCTATCAATACTATCAGTTGCTTTTCTTGAAGTGACAAGCCTCACTTGCCAAATATTGAGATCTGAATAATAATATTTACTTAGTTCTTCTTTCAAATAAGTGTTTTTCTATACAAAAAGCTTTGATAAAGTTCAGCTTCCAATGCCAATAAAAGCACAAGTGATGGTTTTCCTTCAAACAGCTGTTATACTTGTGTGTATAAGAAAAGCACTTCCCATTTCATCCTACAGATTATTAAAAGTATAAGTACCTAAAAGTCACCAGTTAATAAAATTAATAATTCTATTGGTTTCATCAAGGACATTCTTAAATGACATTAGATTTTTTTTGGTTTACTTGTTTTATTACAAGTGTGTGATGATGAAGGATACAATGACTACAACATTTGATTCCTTTGATTCATGATAAGAAACCAGCAGTTTTACTATTTCATTTGCATAATCAATGCAAATGTCATCACTGTAACATGGAAATGCTGCCTTAGCATTACTATAAAAATTATGAAAATTATTTCAGGGCCACCTTGAATAGTTCTCTGGAACTCCCAGGGATCTAAGAACCACACTTTGAGAACTGCTGGACTAGAACCTTAGATTAGCATTTAATTATCTTGACAATAAGTTAATTGCTTAGTAAAACTACAGAGCAACTTAGTCACATTTAAGAGTTCAAAGATTCTGTGAAGACCCTGAATGAAGTTGCTGGCTTAAAGAAATTCGTTCAGGAGGCTGAGGCAGGAGAATTGCCTGAACCCAGGAGGCGGAGGTTGCAGTGAGCCGAGATCGCGCCATTGCACTCCAGCCTGGGCAACAAGAGTGAACTCTGTCTCAAAAAAAAAAAAACAACAACAAAAAAAGAAATTTGTTGCTTTCTTCCCCTGGATCTGCAACTGTGGCATAATAAACATGGACTGTGGAGTTGATCACATGTGGGTATAATAGATATAAATGGATCAGTTTAACCTATTTTACTCTCAACTCTCTAACCTGAAAAGTGGTTTAAAAAAACCACATGTATTTCAGAATTAATGTGAAGATGAGATGGTTGTTGTAAAGTGACTTACAAAATAGATTCTCAGTAAATAGTTTTTTAGTAGGAATAGGAAAAAGAGTATTTGGATATGTGCCACCAATAGGGAACTGGACCTGTCATTACCTCTTGTGTCACAAATTATCTCACAGGAAATGATTAAACATGTATAATACTGAGAGGAAGCCCCAGAAATTGGTATCATCACAAATGTCAAATTTACAGCCTAGTTCATGTCACCAATGTTTGCTCAACCAAAAATGATATTCAATTTTTTGATAATTAAAACATTTTTTGAATAATCTAGGCCTGGTAAATACTAGTCTATTCAGCTTCTTTCCCATCTTATAACAGGTAGTTTAGTTATTATATGCCTCCAAACCCCTTGCAGTATTATTAAATTACCTGGTTTAGGTACAGGCCAAATTCTTTTACCTAAAAATGTTGTTTTCTATATAATTTTGCTTCTGGTATCTTATTATAGTGGTAGCTAAAACATAGAGGTCTTCCTGTTAAAATGTAATATTTCTGGACACATAGTTAATATGGATATTTTTAGCATAACTGTGATAGTGAGATTTTAATATATATATACATTTATTTAAAAAGTTACAAGATTTTTATAATGTTAGTACATACAAAAGTATGAAAACATTTTAAAAGGTTGTACTATTGTTATTTGCTTTATTTCACTTTAGCCTTTTTTGTTTGAATAAACATATGTAGTTTTATATAGTTTAAAAATAGACATTTGTGACATTTATGTATAGCTGATTCTTGAAAGAAAAATCCATGGAATAGTAATTAATCTCTATGCTATTTATAGGCCCAGGAATGCTCTGTGCTTTGCACCCTAGGTGCTAGGATGTGTCCTGGATATTTCTTTAGCTTAGCTTAGAGTCTGCTCTTATCCAAAGTCTCAAGGGATAGCTATGTTGCATTAGGAAGTGGCCCATAGTACTAGACCTCCCACACACTTAGTATTTAGGTCATTTGTCTGAATTTTAAAAAATTACCAGGCTAACCACTTAATAAAATGTGTGTATTTTCATCCAAATGGTATTTTCATGAATAAGGGCCTTGAAATAAGCATAAATTGTACATTATTCTCTACATTTTTAAATATGTTGCTACTGTTAGTAATTACTACGAGTGCATATTTAATGCACTGAGGAAATTTGATGCAATTATTCCGTTTACTTGTGATTTCCTTTCCATCCAAATGTCTGCATTAAAATACTGAAAAAGAAAACTACAGAGAATTTAGGTCATTTAAAAAATGCGTTCATTTGTGTACTCTGCTAGTAAACTTCTATTGCACTAACCAAGATAAAATTAGAATGGGCCTGACATAGTAAAGGAGAGGGTTCTAAAATTTAGGTGATTTAAAATAAAGTTACCTTTTAAATATAACCTTAAAAAGGCTGAGCCAATTGCAAAGCAACTTCCTTATAGAAGTCAATGAGAGATGAATATAACTGAGCTCAAAATGTAGCTAGTTTAACTTCAGACAAATTATTTTTCCTCAAGCTCTTTTCCACACTTACGATTTGATTATACCTGGGAATGGATTGAAGAGACAGAAGTTGGTAGCTCTTAGAAAGTCTGTACGAAATGACAGAAATAACGGAGAAAAGGTCTAAGACTCTCTCTTCCATGAGTGCCTAGCATTTTTTTAAAGCTCAGAGTATTTGGGTACTGAAAAAGATCTCTAATGTTGAAAGGGTCTGAAAATAAGAAGAGTGCAAGAGGGGTACAGCTTTTGTAGACCCACTTTTTATTTTATCCTTTGATCATAAACTAGTAAGAAAAGTACATGTTTCACGGAAATGATTCAATATCATTAAAATGGTTTGGTCAGGGAATAGAGTAAGGTAAAAAAGTACAAATGTTAAATGAAAGAAGGAACTCCACATCCATTTTGTTTGGTAGACATCACCAGTGTTAGTTTCCTTTCAAGTTAATGTGACTATTTTTATAAATGTTTTAATAATATTTTAAAATATCTCTCCATGAAAGTGATAAAATTTAAAATGAGATCTTTTTCATAGCTTTAAAATAAGTTTTTTCATATGATAATAATGAGATACTTGTGTTCTTATGCTTAAAGCAAAGAGTTACATTCCTATTAACATTTGTTTAACTAGGCTTCCATCACAACAGGTGCACAATTATTTTTATGAGTAAAATATTATCAACCTTCAAAATTAGCCAGGGCAAAATGCAAGTTGTCTGATTAAATAATCAGAGCTGATACTTAAAATACATTTGATTTCCACAGGAATTTTAAAATGTTAAGTCCTAATCTCTTATTCTGATGTACAGAGAGAGTTGCAATTGTTTGTAGTATGTAAGTAGTAGCTTGTATTGTAACTAGTTTTCTATATTTCATATAATTCAATTGATTATGAAACAGATTACTAGGTTATTACTTCTAGTCTAACAATTTAATCTGGAAATGAAGTAGTGGTACACTCCACATTAAATCAGTAAAAAAAAAGTGGCCCTTTCCATTTGAATACTATTCTGCATTCAACTTAAAAGGGTACATCAGTTTAGAAAATTAAAATTCAGTCTGTGTTTATTTGTATTTAATTTGTGAGGGTTAAAAATAATAAGAATATGTATTTTGGTCCATAAAATGTATATGGATATGTACACCAAAGTTACTGAATATATTGATGAACAATAAGAAATCCTAAATGGTAGGAAGCAAACATAAAATCAACATCCCCTTACCCCTAACTGAACTGAACAGAAAGCTTATCTAGGAGGCAACTTCACCATGTTTTAGAAGTGCTACAGCAGTGCAGTTGTTATAAACCAATTACAGGCAGGTAACTCTTTGTTTTTATAGCTGAATCTGTTTGTCAATCATGGGAATGCAATGAATCAAGAGAGTAAGGCAGAGAATCTGGAATGGGTCCAAGCCACAAGAATTAGGGCAGAAGTATAGATGGAATCGAAACTGTACATGTGCACATGGCTCCTGTCTTTGACTATATTCTTCAAATAGACTCAGAAGTAGAGATTATTAGAAATAAAATGTTAGCTTTCTATTGGAAACAGTCTGATTTTAAAGTTTGTTAGAAACTATTTGGTCACTTATAGGAGTGTGATTGTAAAAGAAATATTCTGTACATCTTTGCAACTGTAAGGCATTTTTAATATTGGCTCATAATCCTTTTTAAATTAATATTTTAATTTATTTTTTGGTTTGGAAGTATATTGAGATATACCTCTGACCATATTATAAATAGATAGGGTTTTACTACTTTGATATTCATCTACAGCAATTTCTAACTTATATACCTCTTTAGGAAAAAACTTTAGTTTTTATCTGGACCCAGGAACACATTTTTACTCAAGGAAGTAAAAGCACCTCTACTGTTAAACATGTAGCTGTTGTGCTCAGGTTGCAGGATATCAAGAGACAGTAAAGTATGTATACAAAGAGTGCTTTACATAAATCTATAGGGCTAGAAGTTTTTCTAGTCTAAAATATGGGAAAACCTACTGAGACCCTGAAGTTTACCTTGGTAACTTCAAGGGAGCAAAAATAGAAGTTTATTAAGAAAGCTAAAGAAAATGAAATGGGCATGACCATGCTGTGGTTTTGCTTAAACACAGGCTTTCACATCCATTGAGCGTTCTGGATTTCTTGTTAACTGGTTACTGAAAGGAGCTCTTTTATTTTTCCAATCATAGTTCTTTGTGCCAGTAGGCATTTGCCTCAAAGCATGATGGCTGTTCTCTAACCCTCACAGTTGACTCTTCATTTCTCAGCATGATTATCATGTTTTACTGTTGCCCTCCCAGATGAATGTTGAGAAGTGTTTTACAGGAATACTTGTTACTTGTCTCAAGTCTGTTTCTGTGCGCTATTCAGTTTTGATGTTAGGAAGAAGAAGAGGGGAATCACCACTATCTGATATGGCTTTCTGTACCTGGGCCATTCATTTGAGTATTTACAAAGGCTCATTTATGATGGAATTTGGATTAATGATGAAGAAAAAAAGGAATAAGAAGTGATGAATGAGGTGAAATGAAATACTAGAGAAAAGAGATTTTTTTTTTAAGTCTAAAAAGAAGAATTTGCTTAAGATTACAGGAAGGGCTCTGAGGAGATTCTCTGTACTATATTTCATAAACAAAACTGGAAGTAGGACCACAAAAATACCCTTTCCCCTTTCCTGATGAACTGATTCTTATTGTGATTGACACTAAGAAAAGCTTTCTTATTGGAACATTAATCTCAGAACCAGGAAGGGATCTTGAGAATTTATTTCATCCATCCCTCTGTTTTCCAGAAGGAATGCATTTGTAGAATCTCAGTCACTCCACAAATCTTTTTAACGTGCTTATTTATTTGCCCATCATTGTGTTAGGTTATGTGGGGTTTAGTAATTTCATATTTTCTACCATTCAGACGTGAGAAATTCCTATTTGTAAAGCCCTACCAAGAAGTGAGAGAGAAGGTGCTGACAAAAACAAGGACTACCGTTTTTTTTGGGCAAATCCTTGGTATCACAGTGACTTTGTGTATTTTATCTCACTTAATCCTCAAACCAATGCCATGAGATGGGCATTATTTTCCTCCATTTACAAAAGAGTTAACAGAGCCTCAGAAAAATGAAATCATTTTGTTCAAGACAGCAAAAACATAGTGGCCAAACCAGGATTTGAATTGAGGACTATATGATGCTAAAGCTCATACCCTTGTCACCACGGTATACTAACGTATCCTCCAGACATTATTGAAACACATTTCCTCATGAACTTTTCAAATCTTTCATACTACTCTTTAACCTAAACAAACAACAAAACAAAACCAAACAACAAAAACAGTGATTATCCTCCATATGAGAATGTCATACCCTTAACTGTGAAATTTACTTTTCTTTTGAGAATTGTGGGATTAGAATTACAGAAAAAGTCTATAATTTTTCTTTTCAAATTTCCCCTTTTCTATTAATTTAATTTTTTCATGTTTGAGGATCTTACTTTTTCTTTAGTATACTATGTTTTTCTAATTTACTGTTAAGAATTATTTCATATTATTTTGACTTTCTAGAATAATGTGATCTACAATTCAATAGTGAATCATCTCTGTTTATTAGACAGTTGACAGGGTGCCTGGATATATCATGAGAGTATAGAATATAAGCTTTAGAAACTCTGGATGCTGGCTAGACTCCTGGGATTCTTACATTTTTAGCATAGTGGCATATATATTTCTGTGTTTACTGCAAAAACTTATGAATCATGAATAGAACTTGAATAACAAATTGTGGTGTGACTAATTATTAAATTAAAACTATGATAAATAGTTAAAGGAAGATTGTCATCTCTCTTACAATGATTCCTTACCACTATTCCATAATCTTTGTCTCACCCTGAAATCTGTTAATTGTTTGATTGTCTTGATATTTTTCTATTCGTATCATAATTTTCTGGTATCCCTGAAGATATTTTAGGAAATCAGCTTTGTTCTCTTTTGCTCATCATGATGATGAAATAGCTGGTACTTATGAAAGTGGTTTGAATTTGGGAATATATAGAGAACATTATTATTTTGACTATTAAGTCATCAAATTATCTTAAGCAGCTTCTACTTAAAAGATTCCAGGGCTCGAGGGGAAAGCCAAAAGAAATCAAGACTCAGGAGTGTATACTTGAAACCCTAGGTTAGACAGATACTTTAGGTCTGGCTAAAGTCATGAATGGGGACATGAATACTGCATCTCCTTATAGAGAAATAGAGTTTAGACAATCAACATTGGCAGCATAGGATCGGGGGTAATGGTTATTTAAGCAGTTGAGTCACTCTAAGGGATCAGAGATGTTCAAGAATGTAAGTTAGGAGAATGAAGAACATAAAGGCAGGTACCCAAGTACCTGTAACATTAGATAGCAAGAGTCAAAAAGTAAGCTCTGTTAAAAATGTGTTAGTTAGCATATAAGACACAGGACTTAAGTACCTGTAACATTAGATAACAAGAGTCAAAAAGTAAGCTCTGTTAAAAATGTGTTAGTTAGCATATAAGACACAGAAGGACTAGGTAGTAGGTACCAGTAATTCAGCACTGAATGAAGAAGATAAATAGGTCACTACAGATAGTACTTGAGAGTGTTGTGACCTTTTGATTCTAGGGTGACATTGTTCAGTCCTAGCTACTGCTTAGTATAGTTACAGACCAATATTTCTGGCTAGATAGAAGGAAAAATTTTTAGACTATTCTAAACCTGTGTTGCCCAATACTGAAGCTATTAGCCACATGTGGCTACTTAGTCAATTTAAATCAAATTAACTAAAATTAACATCAGTTCCTCAGTAACATTGACTGCATTTGTTTTTTTTTGAGACGAAGTCTCGCTCTGTCACCAGGCGCCAGGCTGGAGTGCAGTGGCAGGATCTCGGCTCACTACAATCTCCGCCTCCCGTGTTCAAGCAGTTCTCCTGCCTCAGCCTCCCGAGTAGCTGGAACTACAGGCACATGCCACCATGCTCAGCTAATTTTTGTATTTTTAGTAGAGATGGGGTTTCACCATGTTGGCCAGGATGGTCTCGATCTCTTGACCTTGTGATCTGCCCACCTCAGCCTCCCAAAGTGCTGAGATTACAGGTGTGAGCCACTGCACCTGGCCCGTTGGCTGCATTTTAAATGCTTGCTTAACATATCTGATTAGTAGCTATCATATTAGGAAGCAAAGATGTAGAACATTTCCATTATCAAAGAAAGTGCTATTGGACAGTGTTCTTCTGTATTTTAATACCCATAAAAGGCTAAGCCTTTTGGGGAGTTCTAATGCTATCAAATGTAGAATCTACAAGTATCTATAACAAGGTATCTTTATGAGACCGTACTTTTAAAAAGCCAAGAAATATTATGTCAAATTTAGTGAGCTTTCTGAAAAAAGATTTTGATGGAAGAATTCTATTAAATGAAGTTAGTTTTGAAATTGATGTTCATAATTTTTATTACTGATTTGTATATTGTTGCAGTAAGTACAGACTTTTTTTTCTTTACTGAGGAAGATGTATTAAAATCCTGTGGGAATGGATCATAACTTATGTACAGAACTGCTGAAACTATATTAAAATCTATTTTTCTCACATGTATACTGTGTAGTTGGTAAAGCATATCAGCTTTTGTGAGTTACTTGAAATTTTCTCATCTCCACTGATGGGTAATGGAAAAGTCGATCCTTCTATCTTTCCTTCATCAAACTGTCAACAAGGCAGCTTCTTAAGTGCTATTTTTCATTGTATTTAATACTCACGTTTTTATGCATGCACTCTTCATTGTGTTTAATACAGATTTTGTGTGTTTAGGTATCAGAGAGATGCAAAAACATATACAGGGAGAGACAGAGAGAGGCAGACAGAGAGATTTAGACATGCTAAGGAAAATACTAAACAAGAAGTAAAATATTAGTTTTATCCTTTCAAAGTAAATAAAATTCTAAGAGAAAAAAGATAACTATTTGCATTTATAATTTAGTATCTAATATTTTCCCTGATATACTAAACCCATGCCAGCTAGACTTTCTGGGCATAAAATTGAGACATTTTTAGCACTCTGACACCTTCCTGGTATCTAGCTCCATGTGCCACCCTAGAGTCATTTATACTAGATTTGAGGTCCACGAATCAAACTAACCAAAGGTACAACAGTTCAGGATTAAGATGAGATGGAGATTTTAAAAAAGATCATCTCAAGATCTCTTGAGAGTCACCACTATTATGTTTTGTGGCTTCTGCAAGGAAAACTCAAAATTCTCTTTGTTCAGAGTACTGCTTTTTGGCTTTGGCATGAAGATACTTGAACAAACAGACCTGACCTTTAACATCATGGAACAAAAATCCATGTGATAGAAATAGCTTGTGAGATTCAAACTTGCTCAAAATTAAATAGGCAATTTGCAGAAGAGGATGTCCAAAGAATAGGGAAATACAAATTAAAGAAACAATAAGATACCATTTTGCATCCATCAGATTAGAAAAGAATTAAGTGTGAGGAGCTGGGATTGTCATAAACTACTTGTGAGAGTCTAAGAGTATAAAGCTGCTTTGAGAAAAGTTTAGCTATATCTAGCGAAGTTGAAGATGCACATACTCTATGAATTAGCAATGCAACTTTTATAGTTATATAGTTATATCCTAAATAAACTCTTGTACATGTACAAGAACATTCACTATAGCATTGTTTATAATAGGAATAAAAATAAAGAAGCAGTCAAATAAGCAAGAGTTATACATATCAACGTGTGAATTTAAAAACATAATATTAAATGAAAAAGACACAATATTATATATCTAGTATATGATAAAATTTATATAAACTAAAAACATGTAAAATAATACCATAGATATTTTCTTATAAACTCATATGTAGTAATAGTGTAAAAACATGTATTGAATTGATAAACACTAAATTTAGTGGATTAAATGATAAAAAAATAAAAGCAAGCTCTGCCTCAGAGGCACAGGAGACAGCTGGATAAATGTGACTTGTCATCATCTCCTGGTATTGGAGCTACCAGCTTTTCTCAGACTATCCATGCCACTTTTTGCTTCGCTAAGAGAAGTTTTATAACTTGCCTAGGCCTCGTATCTGTTTACAGCGTGTCTGTTGGCCTTTTTCTGACTTCTTGTTGCAGGATGGGTGAGGGTACCAAAGTCTTTAGACAGTCAAGTGGAGGAGGTCTTGTTACAAAAGCAAAAATTCTTGCATTAATATGCCATTTTAGATAGCACCTAGGGCATACTCTACAAATCCCAACACTATTTTCATTTTTTTATATTTTCATTAACTCTAATCATCTGGCAAGCTTTTTAAGAGGCTTTCATATGCTAGATACTAGGAATACAAAGATAAAGAAATGGTCCGTATACATAAGACATCCATAGCCTATAACAGTATACACAGATATATATATATTAATTCATGCTTTAGAGGATGCTAAAGAGGAATTGGTTCAATTATTATTTAATTTTTCCTCAAAATAAGTAAAAAAAATTATCTCTTAAAGAATCATTTGCATTTATTGATCAGCGTCACATTTCTCTGGTATTTTAAGCCTGTGACAACTAGGAATAGTATTTATATTTCTAGCCCAGACCTCTTTCTTGAGTTCTAAATTTATATACCTATTTTTCTACTGTACATTTCTGCTTGGAAACTGGAAAGTTTTAACATGTCTAAAAGGGAACTCCTGATTTTCTTTTCCAAATCTACCACATCTAAAATCTTTCTCATCTCAGTAATGGCAACTCTGTACTAGGTGCTCAAGTAAAACTTGGAAATCAACTTTGATGTCTCACTCTGGTACATATTTTCCATTTGCTCTTCTCTTAATCCTTCTAAACTTGCTCCGTGCTCTAGGAGCTCAACTTTTATGGACAGTGTTAGTGATTTCCCTTCCTCTTTGACTTCCAGTTGGGTTCAATCAATGTGAGACACTGTGGAGAACAGAAGAGTAGTGTCAATGTCTCCTCCCTGGTCTTAGATCTTTTCTTGCCAGATTGCTATAGACTGGTTGTAACCCTTTCATGACCCTCTTCATACAACTACATTCTCCGGGTTCCAGGAACCATTCTCTCATCTTAACCTTTAAGCCTGGGTATAATGAACAGCTTCTTCCTATAACTTTCTCCTGGATACAATATCATCCCTTTTTGTTTTCCTTAAACCTTGCCCCATATTTTTGTAAACAGTTTTTTAAAAATTTAACTCTCCTCAAATTATCCAGCTTAAATTTGCCACTGCCATCACCTTGGTCCAGGCCATTAATCTTTCTTACTTGGATTATTGTAAAAGCCTCCTAGCTTAAATTCCTGCTTTCTCCCTTGTCTCCCCAGTCTTATTTTTCACACTGAAGCCAGACTAACCTTTTAAAAATGTTAAGTCACATTACTCCATTGCTGTAAAACCTTCTAACATATCCCCATATTAATATAAGTAAAGGCCAAAGTCCTTATGACAGCCCTAAACATCCTATCAAGATACATATAGTCAGTCTCCTTTTACCACTTTGATTTCATTTTCTGTTACTCTCCCCTTTGCTTTTGTGTGTGTGTGTGTGTGTGTGTGTGTGTGTGTGTGTGTGTGTTTGGTATATTTACCTACTGATTCTTCCCAAAGAGGTACCACGTTAGGACTTTTGCATTTATTTTTCATTCTTAGAATTCTACTCCTAAGTATTCTCATGGATCACGTTTTAAGCTCCTTCAAATTCTTGCTGAAATGTCATTTTCTTTGGGAGAACTACCTTGACCATCCTGCTTAAAATTAGAACCTCTTCCACCTATTCAGCTCTGTTTTTTTTCTATAGCGTTTACTATCTCTTACTATCCCTTTAACTGGTCATTTCTTGTACTTACTGTCTGAATTTCTCCACTAGAAAGTAAGTTGCATGAAAACAGTGTGTGTTTCAGTTCACTACCTGACCCAAGGTAATCTATTTACTGAATGATTGGTTAAATGTGGTGAGTTGGAGAGATGCACAAGAAATTTGTGAGTATGAGAGAATGCTGTTTTGAGTAGTTACTTTTATTCTGTCTTCTTATTCTGACTTCTCTCCACCTATTGTAACTGCTCCTGAACTGAAGTTCTAGTTAGTTTATACTGCAAGACCACAAGATTCACCTGCTACGATCAATTTTAGAATATGTACATCACCCTTAAGGAAATTTCTTCCCCTTCAGCAGTCACCCCTCATTTCATCACAACTCTCCATCCCTAAACAACCACTAATTTACTTTCTATATCTATAGATTTGCCTATCCTGGACATTTCATATGAATGGAATTATACATGTGGTCTTTCATGACTGGCTTCTTTAGCTTAGCACAGTGTTTTCCAGGCTCATTCATGTTGTAGCATGTATCAGTACCTCATTCCTTTTTTTCTTGCCACATGATATTACACTCTATGGATATATGCCACATTTTATTCATCCTTTCATCAGTTGATGAACATTGGTTGGTTGTTTCTTTTTTTTTTTGACTATTATGAATAGTGCTGCTATGAACACTTGTGTATAAAATTTTGTGTGGATGTATGTTTTTATTCCTCTTTGGTATAAATACCTAGAGATAGAATTGCTAGGTCATCTAGTAACACTGTGTTTAATCTTTTGAGGAACTGATAGACTGTATTCCAAAGCAGCTGTACCATTTTACATTCCCATCAGTAGTATATGTGGGTTTCACTTTCTCTATGTACTGTCTTACTAACAATATTGAAAACATATTTAATAGCAATTCTGTTGAATAGATACTATAAATCTTATTTTTATATATGGAGAAACAAAGGCTCAGAAAAAGCAATAATAATTTATCCCAAACTGAAAAGCCTAGTAAGTATTGGAGCTAGTTTTCCAACTCAGTTCTAAATTAAAAACTCACTAAATGAAAAATAAATTTTTCATTTATTCAAAAATGTGTTTTTTTTTCCCAAAAAAAATATGTATATATAAGTTTTTCTTTTTTTGTTTTTTTGAGAACAGTCTCACTCTGTAACCCAGGTTGGAGTGCAGTGGTGTGACCTTGGCTCACTACTGCCTCCACTTTCCAGGCTGAAAGGATTCTCGTGCCTAAGCTCCCCATCTCCCTCTCCCAGTAGCTGTGGACAGGTATTCACTACCACACCTGGCTAATTTGTGTATTTTTGTAGAGACTGGGTGTCGCCAAGTTGTCCAGGTGGGTCTCCAACTCCTGAGCTCAAGTGATCCTCCAACTTCAGCCTCCCAAAATGTTGGAATTACAGGCATGAGCCACCATGCCTGGCCCAGAAATATTCTTGAGGATCATTTACATTTCACACATATTTGAGTGTCTAGTATGTCTTAGAATTAGGGAACCAGTTAACTCAGTTTGCATAGAGCCTAGTCAGACTAGTAACTCAGAAGCACTTACATATAAGACAGTAGTTCTCATACCTTTAGGTTGTTTTTAATACTCTTAAAAGCTCACAAAGACCCCCAAAGAGCTTTTAGTTGTACAGCTTTTATCCACTGATATTGATAGTATTAGAAATTAAAATTGAGAAAAATTGAAATACTAATTTGTTTAAAATAACAATAAATGTATTGCTAAGACAACATACTTTTACAAAAAATAATTTTGTGATAAGAGTGGCATTGTGTTACAATTTCATAAATTTTTTAAATCTTGGACTGATCCAAGATGGCCGAATAGGAACAGCTCTGGATTGCAGTTCCCAGCAAAAACGCAGAGGGTGAGTGATTGCCTCACTTCCAAACGAATATTTACTGCCCACAGACAAGGAGATTCCCTGATAGAAAAATGCCACAGGTCTCCAGCGTGGCTGTTTCAGCTGGTGCAGCAGGTCTCTGCACAAAAACTCATACAAATCCGGGCGCAGTTTCAACTGGCAACTGAAATGCCTGGGAGACAGAGTCACCCAATCAACTGAAAAAAAGGGGACTGAAACAGGGAGCCAGGTGATCTGGCTTGGCTGGTCCCACCCCTACAAAGACTAAGTGATCTGGCTCAGCTGGCCCCACCCCCACAAGACCAGCAATCTGAAACACTCTGGATTGAGAGTTTCGCAGCAAGCACAGTTGGACTGGGGATGGTCCTACTCTGTGCGGGGAAGGACGTCTGCCATTACCGAGGCAGTCCACCAGTACTGAGGCAGTCTGCCATTACTGGGGCAGTCTGCCATTACCGAGGCAGTCCGCCATTACGGAGGCAGTCTACCATTACAGAGACAGTCCACCATTACTGAGTCAGACTGCCATTAGTGAGGCAGTTCTAACTATACCCCTATAAACAAAACTGCAAGGAAGTTCATACAGCAGCTGGGCAGAGCCCACGGCAGCTCAGTAATGCCTCTGCTGGCAGACTGTGACTAGGTTACCTCCTCACTGGGCAGGGCATCTCTGAAAAAAGGCATCAGAGTGACAGGAACTTATAAATAAAGCCCCACCTTCCCGGGACAGAGCACCTGGGAAAAAAAGGTGGTTATGAGTTCCGGTGCAGCAGACTTAAACATAACTGCCCAGCAGCTCTGAACAGAACAACAGAGCTCACAGCTTAGCACTTGAGTTCTTATAAGAGACAGACTGTCTCCTTAAACAGCTCCCCAACTCCCATATAACCAAAGAGACACCTCATAAAGGAGAGCTAAGGCTGACATCTGGCAGGTATCCTTCTGGGACAAAGATAACAGAAGAAGAAACTGGCCGCAACCCTTACTCTTCTGCAGCCACTGCAGGTGATCCCCAGGCAAGCAGGGTCTGGAGTGGACCTCCAGCAGTCCTACAGCAGAGGGCCTGACTGTTAGAAGGAAAACTAAGAAACAGAAAGAAAGAACTTCATCAGCAACAAAAAGGACGTCCACTCAGAGACCCCATCTGAAAGTCACCAACCACAAAGACCACAGATAGATAAATCTACAAAGATGGGAAGAAACCAGTGCAAAAAGGATGAAAATACCCAAAACCAGGATGCCTCTCCTCCTACAAGGGATCACAACTCCTCAACAGCAAGGGAACGAGGCTGAATGGAGAATGAGTCTGATGAATTGACAGAAATAGTCTTCAGAAGGTGGGTAATAACAAATTTCTCTGAGCTAAAAGAACATATTCTAACCCAATGCAAAGAAACTAAGAATCTTGAAAAAAGGTTTGATGAAATGCTAACGAGAATAAACCGCTTAGAGAGGACTATAAATGAATTGATGGAGCTGAGAAACACAACATGAGAGCTTCGTGAAGCATATACAAGTTTCAATAGCCAAGTTGACCAAGCAGAAGAAAGGATATCAGAGATTGAAGATCAACTGAACGAAATAAAATGAGAAGGCAAGATTAAAGAAAAAAGAATAAAAAGAAATAAGCAAAGCCTCCAAGAAATAGGGGCACATGTGAAAAGACCTAATCTATGTTTGATAGGTGTAACTGACTGTGACGGAGAGAATGAATCCAAGCTGGAAAACACTCTTCAGGATATTATCCAGGAGAACTTCCCCAACCTAGCAAGGCAGGCTACCACTCAAGTCCAGGAAATACAGAGAACACCACAAAGATATTCCTCAAGAAGAGCAACCCCAAGGCACATAATCATCAGATTCACCAGGGTTGAAATGGAGGAAAAAATGCTAAGGGCAGCCAGAGAGAAACGGCGGATTACCCACAATGTGAAGCCCATAAGACTCACAGCACATGTCTCAGCAGAAACCCTACAAGCCAGAAGAGAGTGGGGCCAATATTCAACATCCTTAAAGAAAAGAACTTTCAACCTAGAATTTCATATTTAGCCAACCTAATCTTCATAAGTGAAGGAGAAATAAAATCCTTTACAAACAAGCAATACTGAGAGATTTTGTCACCACGAGGCCTGCTTTACAAGAGCTCCTGAAAGCAGCACTAAATATAGAAAGGAACAATCAGTACCAGCCACTCCAAAAAGAACCAAATGATAAAAAGCATTGACACAATGAAGAAACTGCGTCAACTAATGGGCAAAACAACCAGCTGGCATCAAAATGGCAGGATCAATTTCACACATAACAATATTAACCTTAAATGTAAATGGGCTAAATGCCCCAGTCAAAAGACACAGACTGGCAAATTGGATAAAAAGCCATTGGTGCGCTGTATCCAGGAAACCCATCTCACATGCAAGGATACACAAAGGCTCAAAATAAAGGGAAGGAGGAAGATCTACCAAGCAAATGGAGAGCAAAAAAAAAAAAAAAAAAAAAGCAGGAGTTGCAATCCTAGTCTCGATAAAATAGACTTTAAACAAACAAAGATCAAGAGAGACAGAGAAGGGCATTACATAATGGTAAAAGGATCAATGCAACAAGAAGAGCTAATGATCCTAAATATATACGTGCCCAATACAGGAGCACCCACTTACATAAAGCAAGTTCTTAACGACCTAAAAAGAGACTTAGACTCCCACACAATAATAGTGTGAGACTTTAACACTCTGCTGTCAATATTAGACAGATCAACGAGACAGAAAATTAACAAGCATATCCAGGACTTGAACTCGGACCTGGACCAAGCAAACCTAATAGACATTTACAGAACTCTCCACCCTAAATCCACAGAATATACATTCTTTTCAGCACCACATGACACCTACTGTAAAATTGACCACATAATTGGAAGTAAATCACTCCTCAGCAAATGCAAAAGAATGGAAATCATAACAAACAGTCTCTGAGACCACAGTGCAATAAAATTAGAACTCAGAATTCAGAAACTAATTAAGAACTGCACAACTTCATGGAAACTGAACAACTGACTCTTGAATGTTGACTGGATAAACAATGAAATAAAGGCAGAAATAAAGATGTTCTTTGAAACCAACAAGAATGATGACACAACGTACCAGAATCTCTGGGACACATTTAAAGCAGTGTCTAGAGGAAAATATATAGCAATAAATTTTCCTTTATTTAATTTAGGAAGAAAGGAAAGATCTAAAATCAACACCCTATGGTCAAAATTGAAAGAGCTAGAGGAGCAAGATCTAAAAAACTCAAAAGCTAGCAGAAGACAAGAAATAACTAAGATCATAGCAGAACTGAAGGAGATAGAGACACACAAAAAAAGACTTCAAAAAAAATCAATAAATCCAGGAGCTGGTTTTTTTTAAAAGATCAACAAAATAGACAGACCACTAGCCAGATTAATAAAAAAGGAAAGAGAGAAGAATCAAATAGTTGCAATAAAAAACGATAAAGGGGATATGACTGCAGATTCCCGAGAAACACAAACCACCATCAGAGATTACTACAAACAACTCTATGCACATGAACCAGTAAACCTGGAAGAAATGTATAAATTCCTGGACACTTGCACCCTCCCAAGCCTAAACCAGGAAGAAGTTGAAACCATGTATAGACCAATAACAAGTGCTGAAGTTGAGGTAGCAATTAATAGCCTACCAACCAAAATAAGCCCAGGTCAAGATGGGTTCACAGCCAAATTCTACCAGACATACAAATAGGAGTTGGTACAACTCCTGAAACTTCCAAACAATTCAAAAAGAGGAAATCTTCCCCAAATCATTTTACGAGACCAACATCATCCTGATACCAAAACCCGGTAGAGACTCAACAAGAAAAGAAAACTTCAGGTCAATATCCATGACAAATGTAGATGCAAAAATCTTCAGTAAAATACTGGCAAACTGATTGCAACAGCACATAAAAAGCTTATCCATCATGATCAAGTAGGCTTCATCCCAGGGATGCAAGGCTGGTTCAACATATGCAAGTCTATAAATGTAATTCACCACATAAACAGAACTAAAGACAAAAACCACATGATTATCTCAATTCATGCAGAGAAGGCCTTTGACAAAATTGAACATCCCTTTATGCTAAAAACCCTCAATAAACTAGGTATTGATAGAACGTATCTCAAAATAATAGAAGCTATTTACAACAAACCAATGGCCAATATCATACTGAATGGGCAAAAACTGGAAGCATTCCCTTTGAAATCTGGCACTAGACAAGGATGCCCTCTCTCACCACTCCTATTCAATATAGTATTGGAAGTTCTAGCCAGAGCAATCGGTCAAGAAAAAGAAATAAAGAGTATTCAAATAGGAAAGGAGGAAGTCAGATTGTCTCTATTTGCAGATGACATGATTGTATATCTAGAAGACCCCATCATCTCAGCCCAAAATATCCTGAAACTGATAAGCAACTTCAGCAAAGTCTCAGGATACAAAATCAATGTGCAAAAATCACAAGCATTCCTATACACCAAGAACAGACTTAAAGAGAGCCAAATCAAGAAGGAACTGCCATTCACAGTTGCTACAAAGAGAATAAAATACCTAGGAATACAACTAACAAGAAACATAAAGGACCTCTTCAAGGAGAACTACAAACCACTGCTCGACGAAATAAGAGAGGACACAAACAGATGGAGAAACATTCCATGTTCATGGTTAGGAAGAATCAATATTGTGAAAATGGCCATACTGCCCAAAGTAATTTACAGATTCAATGCTATCCCCATCAAGCTACCAATGACCTTCTTCACAGAACTGGAAAAAACCACCTAAAACTTCATATGGAACCAAAAGAGGGCCCGCAAAGCCAAGTCAATTGTAAGCAAAAAGAACAAAGCGGGAGGCATCACACTACCGGACATCAAACTATACTACAAGGCTGCAGTAATCAAAACAGCATGGTACTGGTACCAAAACAGAGATATAGACTAATGGAACAGAACAGAGGCCTCGGAGGCAACACAACAGATCTACAACCATCCGATCTTTGACAAACCTGATAAAAACAAGCAATGGGGAAAGGATTCCCTGTTTAATAAGTGGTGTTGGGAAAACTGACTAGCCATATGCAGAAAGCAGAAACTGGACCCCTTCCTGACACCTTACACTAAAATTGACTCCAGATGGATTAAAGACTTAAACATAAGACCTAACACCATAAAAACCCTAGAAGAAAACCTAGGCAAAACCATTCAGGACATAGGCGTAGGCAAGGACTTCATGACCAAAACACCAAAAGCATTGGCAACAAAAGCCAAAATAGACAAACGAGACCTAATCAAACTCCACAGCTTCTGCACGGCAAAAGAAACAGTCATTAGAGTGAATCGGCAACCAACAGAATGGGAAAAAATTTTTGCAGCCTATCCATCTGACAAAAGGCTGATATCCAGAATTTACAACGAACTAAAACAGATTTACAAGAAAAAACAAACAAGCCCATTCAAAAGTGGGCAAAGGATATGAACAGATACTTTACAAAAGAAGACATACATGAGGCCAACAAGCATATGAAAAAATGCTCATCATCACTGGTCATTAGAGAAATGCAAATCAAAACTACATTGAGATACCATCTCACACCAGTTAGAATGGCAATCATTAAAAAATCCGGAGACAACAGATTCTGGAGAGGACGTAGAGAAATAGGAACACTTTTACACTGTTGGTGGGAGTGTAAATTAGTTCAACCATTGTGGAAGACAGTGTGGCAATTCCTCAAGGACCTAGAAATAGAAATTCCATTTGACCCAGCAATCCCATTACTGGGTATATATCCAAAGGATTATAAATCGTTCTACTATAAGGACACATGCACACGAATGTTCATTGCAGCATAGTTTACAATAGCAAAGACCTGGAACCAACCCAAATGCCCATAGATGATAGACTGGACAGGGAAAATGTGGCACATATACACCATGGAATATTATGCAGCCATCAAAAACGATGAGTTCGCGTCCTTTGTAGGGACATGAATGAACCTGGAAACTATCATTCTCAGCAAACTGACACAAGAACACAAAATCAAACACCGCATGTTCTCACTCATGGACAGGTGTTGAACAATGGGAACACATGGACACAGGGAGGGGAGCACTATACACTGGGGTCTGTTGGGGGGGAGTCAGGGGGAACAGCGGGGGGTGGGGAGTTGGGGAGAGATAGCATGGGGAGAAATGCCACATATAGGTGAAGGGGAGGAAGACAGCAAATCACACTGCCACGTATGCACCTATGCAACAATCTTGCATGTTTTTCACATGTGCCCCAAAACCTAAAATGCAATTAAAAAAATAAATAAAATAATGAAAAAAAAATTCAAATCTAAATAATCACTGTTTGTCAATAATTTGTTTCAAGTAAAAATTTTGTTCTATTTAAAAAAAAGCAGTCAACTGAGATTTCAAAGACTGGTAAAGTTGTGTGCCAGTACCTTAATTTGTGTGAAAGCACCAGCAATTTCACTCACCATTGCTTTTGCGCCATTAAAGAAAATATCAATACAGTGAAAAAGACAGAAAAAATTATAGTATTGTTAGAAAAATAGTTTTATACATATAATTTGGTTGTCTTACTACATTATATTCATACCCTAATAGTGTCCCAAAACCATTTTGGAGTACATGAGAGTTGAAGGTATGAAGTCAAATGATAGATGTGTATGTAATACTGATGAAGGCAAGCGACATTCTCTTCCCACAAAATTAAATGTTTGTTTATTTTTAAAAAGTCTACACAGTTATTCAAAATATCAAATAAAAGTAAATTAATTTTCTTAAATATCTTTTTACTTCAAATTCTATTTCCTTAACTTTCTTTAAGTGACCTTTAGTAGAAATAATCCTTTTATGTTGGGGAGAAATAATTAGTTAGCCTTGAGCAAGAAACATCTTATTCTTAATGATTTCAAAAATTATAAATATTGTTTATTAATATATACTATTATATAAATATAAAAGTATATGAAGAATAAATAGAATTTTCTCCTTCCTTTGTCTCTACTGGCCTTATTGCACATCCCACAGATTATCACTTTTGATGGTCTGTTTTTTATGTTACACATTCCTATACATTTTTTTATAACAATTAGATTTTTTAAATAAAAAATGTGTTATGCAACTTTCTTTTCTTTTTTTTTTTTTTTCAGAGAAAAACCTTAGTACAGACTATACCTCATTCTTGGGGATAAAATTTTTGTTTATTTTGTTCAGTAACCTCCAGAATCTAGGACAGTACATAAAATTATGCTCAATAAATATTTGTTAAATAAATGAATTTGTTCTTTTCATCAGTTTCATCAGTTCTTTTCATCTGTCTGAATAATATTCCTGGCTATCAATAAATAATACTTTATTCTTCTATTGATAAGCTTTTGGTTTCTTCTTAATTTCTCACTTTTAAAATAGTACTAACATTTGGAAAGATGAGTAGAAGAGTGTTTTGGGCAGTATGAATAGTGTGGGTAAGACACACAAGCATGAGAGAGAAATGAATTTTCTGGGGTATTTTATGTTTTCAGTGAAAATAGTGGGGGTGTGTGTGTGTATTTGTAGTTGGAGTGGGTGCATGCTGAAGTTGTATGTCAAAAGTTAGATGAGGTGAGGGTCAAGTAAGGGCAAAATCATGAAGTGCTATGTATATCATGTTGGAAAGTATGGACTTTATTAGTATAGAGCCTTTGAAGAGTTTAAACGGGGGAGTGACATGATCATATGTACCATGCCTGAATGTCCAACTTTACAGAGGTTGGGATAAAGTGCTAGTTTCTAGTCAATAAAGTGTCTGTGATTATGGAAATTTATTAAACAGGATAAAATAAATCATAATATTTCTATATTATGCAACTTTTGTTTTTCATACTTAATACTTTAAAACAGATTTTAATGTAGACATCATATGATCATAACAGCAAGTATTTATTGAGTGCTCCCTATGTGAAGGCAACTGTTCTAAGTGCTTCACATGTATTAACTTGTATTAACTCACTTGATCTATACCACATTCTATCACTATTCCGATTTTACACAAGATAACAACAATACCAAAGTTACTGCTCTAGGAAGTGGTAGAGCTAAGGTTTTAAACTGGGGAATCTGGCTCTAGAACCCATGCTCTTAAACACTTCACCATACTTCTTCCTCAGTCTGATTATTATTAAAATATGAAAGAAAACTCACTGAATTTACATATAAAACTGTAAGAAGTCAAGTAATTAAAGGTTATCTTTCCTCATTTACAGAATGATGTAAATTCACCTTCTGTATTCTGTTTTTATTTCAATAGAATTTTTTAAAATATAAAGATATAAAAATATATTTTGTGAATTAGTGAGTTTGTTGGCCAAACTGATATTAGTTATAATGTAAAAGAAATTGACCTTTAAAATTCAGACTACTCTTAACAATTAACAAAAAAGTCATGTCTGAAAAGTTAATGTTAATTGTACACTAACATATTTTAACCTGATAAATGTATATATGTATGTGTATGTGTATGAATGTGTATATATATATACACACACACACAACGTGTTTACATTTACCATTCTCAGTAACGTGTTTGTTTTTCTCATGCTACCAAAATATTAATGATCTTTACAGGCATAGTAAACATTGAATGACTTTCATACATTTTTAATATTGCAGAGAGCGCACACTAAAAAAAAGATGTCTAACATTGTAACCCACAACTAGAAGTATCCTTATAGGTTATATAGTTCAACCTCTCATATTACAGGTAGGTAAGTGGAAGCCCAGAGAATTACTTGTACAAGGTGGCAAAATTGAAACTAGAACCCACATCTCCTGACTTACATTCCAAAAAACTTGCACTCTATATCTTCGTAGATAATAAAATATTTTATATGCTTTTAATAGCTCTTCTTAAACAACTTATAAATTATAAGGTGAGCATAATACTATTTTTTGAGTTTCTTTTTTTTTTTCTACTTCTCTGTCATTTTCTATATACCAACAAATCCTTACCAACTATATACTTATGTGACTTACTGGCCTCATTTTGGCTGTTAAATCTTCATATACTCTGCATTTCTGTTGTTCTACACTCCCAATATGCCATCAATTTTTTAAAATTATAACTTCCTGTTATTCTTATGCCTTGTTTCCAAAGAACTTAGATAACCATATTTTACATAAGCTCTTACTCTCATTAAGAGGAAATTAGGATCTGGGGAACCCATTGAGCCCTCAGGTTTTCAAATACATGGGCAAATGAAATGCAGAAAATCTTGTGGCCCATATGTCAGTTGTTAAATTTGATCAGTGGTGGGCACTGAAGTCTTTCAAAGTCCATATGTAACTATTTTCCCTATAAAAGATCCTGATTTACTATTTCTGAAAAAATACCATTTAAACTATGGTTAATCTCCCTAAATTAGCACATATGAAAATTAATATGCTGGTTCTATCCTGAAATTCTTAGTATTATTTGACAAGTTGTGTTTCACAAAATAGTTTCCTATTGATTGCTTCTGTTATTTGACGAGCATTTCATTGTTAGATTACATGTTAGACATGGGAAATTGAAAAATGCTGAATTAAGTAAAGAATTAATGTTGCTTCTTAAGTGAACTGAGGAAAATGATGACTAAAATTAACTATCTACCAAGACAGATTAAAAGTGCATTATTTCCCTTGATTTTTTAATAAAGAGGAAGCATGTTATAGCAGAAGGAGTTCTGAACTGAGAATTAGGACTTCTGGGTTCTAGTTCTAACTCTGCCACTAGCTAATTAGCTATGTGACATCAAGCATGTCACTTTCCCCTTTGGCTTTCAGCTTTCTTATTTGTCAAACTTGGGGTTTGAATGATCTCTTTGACTCAATACAACATTGATTTTCTGAGTGTATGATTGTTCGAATAAGTATACTTTTAAAAAGACAATTCAATTTAGTTTTTAATAGATAAGATAGATTTTTTAAAAAATCACCTCCAGATATAGATTAATCACGGTTGAACCAGGGGTCAGAAATATAGGAGAGAACAAATAAGCTAGACTGATTGGGGAAAGTAGTTTTATTTATTTTTTCCTTTTTCTCTCATGTTTCTCTTCTCGACTAAAAAGCTCAGATATGCAGTGATCTTTGTAACAATTGTTGAAGTTAAAATTGGAAAGCACATTCAGAACTGTATAGATATACACATACCAGACATACTACACACACCACACCCCTACATGTTCTCTCCCTTCCTCCAGATCTCCAGTTCTTCAGTTTGTAGGATCCATCTGGGACTCTAGGCTGGGAAAATAAGCACACTGTTGCTTTAGTACTAATGAGAACTATGAAATTTAGACATATGAAAATTTATTCTCAGATATTAGCCTAGAAGAATTGGATATTTTGAAGTGGAAAGGGAAATAGGTTTGAAGTTAGGGTTTAGATTTTGGGTATGTTTCATCATTTGTAAATTGATGGTGATGACAATAGCTACTTAAAAAGTGGTATTTTCCACCATGGCATGTGTATACTATGTAACAATCATGCATGATCTGCACATGTACCCCAGAACTTTAATAAAAAAAATAAAATGTAGCTAATGCAACTAAAGAAAAAAAAGTACTCACTATACCAGGGAACCATATTGTAGGGTCAAGTTCCCTGAACTCCTTCACTTTAAAGTATTCGGATATCATGATGAAATCTGGAAGTTTTCTTGTACATTTAACTTTTTATGAAAAGACATAAATTGTCAACCCCTGAATTTATATTACTTAATAAACTGACAGCCAGAATGATAAAAAAGTGGTGTTTTTTTAAATTGACAGATAAAATTGTATGTATTTCTTGTGTACAATATGATGTTTTGAAGTAAATATACATTGTGGATTGACTAAATTTAGCTAATTAACATATGTTGCCTCACATAAACTTTTTGATATAAGCTTTTAGGCTAAGTCCATTTTTTTTTATTTTTATTTTTTTTACTTTACTAATTCAGAGAAAATAGGTTAAGATGAGACTCAATACTGAAAATTACTTACTATGTATTTTTATCTTGGTAGAGTTGCAACCCTGGTAGAATTTCTACCATAGTTTTTAAGTTTATAATGATAATATAACATGAATGATAGTAATAATAGTATCACCTCACTACTGCTGATGATCTCTGCCTTATATTTCTTGGGTTGGCAAAGAAAATTCTTCTTGACTCTAAGTGTTGTAAGCTGGGTTGATTGTTCAATTCATTTGAACAAATGGAGGGAACAAAAGTGTATATGTAGGCAATCCTTGATTACCCGTGCTTTTAGTTGGACAGATAATGCCAAACATTAGCTACTTCAGATATTTCTATTTAGCTCATGGATGGATTTAAGGGTTTATGTTTGAGTGTAACCATGTCTGATGTTTGGTGAACTCTTGTCTTTGGTCTGTTGTGTTGATCATTAAGCCTTGGAATGTTTTGTCTGAATTCAAAGTATATTACCTAGAAGAAATGCATTGGCCAAAAACTCTTACTTGCAATACAAATCTTCTTGGGAGAGTCTTGTTTGTTTAATTCATCTCCTTGCCACGCAGAAGACTGCTGTATGCTTGAGGTACTTTTTCTCTTTCTCTTTTTTTTCTGCTAGGAGTTTGCTGATTCACTCTTTGCTTAAAGAATAATTCAGAAAGCTAAGTTTTTATAAAAATGTAATAGTTATTGTTTAACTGAGTTTGGTTCCAAAGAAAAGAAACCTGAAAGGCACCAAATCTATGTCAGTTACATTGGGTTGCAGTGATTTAATCACTTGCCTTTGGATGTTTGCAGTCCTGAGAATTCCTAATTGATTCTCACTTTAGTATTTCATATTTTTCTCCTTTCTTTAAAACCCTGATTATACCACCTCTTCTGTGGCTTTTATTACTATTGACTAAAAGTTACAACTTCACTCAGAGATTCCTGTAAAGCAGTATCTGAAACCTCCACAAATGGCAGAATCTTTTTTTTCCAGTCATGTCTTAGATTTTCTTTGTATTTTGGTGTTTGCTTGTTTTCACAGTGCCTTTTTTTTTTTTATCTTTATCTGGTTTAGATTCATTGGTTTTAAAATTATTAGTCTTTAGTAACTAACTATATTAAATACATTTATTTCTGGGTTAGGTTAGGAATTGTATTTCATTTATAACCTTCCAATTTCTTCTTTTTTTTAAAGCCATTATTGGAACCTTTTAGTTAGAATGGACTAGGTATAAACTTGAAAATAATAGAACTCAAGCATAGCTCAGTTCTGGAGGGACAAGTGGTTTTCTTTCATGTTCCTACTCATATGATTGGGGAATTTTTTTAAATGTTAGTGAGGAATTAGGTAAACCACATTGCTATTAATTTTCTAGAAATTTAATTATAAACACTCTTGAATAATTGTAGGCTGTAGATTTTCTAATACTATCTTGTTGAATGGGAAAAATACTTTTTATCATTGAATTTATTTAGTGGCCATTGGTTCCATGGCTTTTGTAAACCTGGGAGTCTTATCTAGATTTTCAAAAATTTGATTGAATTTTCTGCTTAAAATAATGTGGGAACAATTTTGTTTTATGATTTTTATGCTACACAGGACATTCTACTAGTCTTCCTTTACAATAAGATACATTATATCTTCATTATATATATATTAATAACATGGCCTTAGAACCTACAGAAGCAAATGAAAATTTTTCATTGATTCATGTTTTTGTGTGTGTATTTTCATTATATGATTATATGAGTTGAACATATGCTTAATATAAAAATTAAAATTCATAATGGTGCTATGAAAATTAGATATTTTAATACTCAACAGTTTTTACATGGGCAGTTTTCTGTTGTTTAGTTAATTACTAGTGAAACTATAGGTTTGTCTCTTCTAAAATGAGAAAAATGAGAATTATCTTAATATCTCCTTAATTGGAAATCAATTTTCATGAAAAATAGATTTACTATTTCTATGAATTTTAAATTAAAAATCTCTCTTCAAAATACTTTGCAAATAAGGAGTATTTATTTGAACAAACTTTATGAAACCAAGATTATTAGAACCTATACATTGTTAGGTTTACTTTAATGAGTTATATCTATATATATAATACATACATATATATTTGTTTATTATGAGTTTCTACATATTTTAAATAGTGATGAATTGAGCCTAATTATTCTAAAGAATAGTGCTATTCATATTTAAGGCTTGCCCGCTACATAAATTGATTCCAGGGACTTTTTATGACATTGAAAAATCAACTATAGGGTTCCATTTATGTAATATTACCTAGTCAGAAACTGACATTAAATGAGAATAAGTTATGATTGGGTATTCATATATCCTGGCTTACCTAGTATTGTCCTGGTTTCTACACCTGTGTTCTTGACATAATAATTAACAGCACCTTCTTTCATTTAAATGTCCTAGGTTTAGATGATGTGTTTTATGAATGATTTCATATGATGGAATCCTTAAAGAGATTTTTATTTTTGGTATTTTTTGAAGACCTACTGTATGTCTGGAACTGTTATAGGCTTGGAGAACCAGCTAATAGTAAAAAAATTAAAATAAAAATGACTTAATAAAGTAACTTAGAAGATTTTATATGTTATTGTTGCTGAAAAGGTGATCAAATAAATTTTCTTTGTCAAGGAACATAACATATTTTTCATTAGTGCATGATCATTGAGTACTCTTAGAATCACAACACTTTAAATATTTAGACAAGATCCTATTAACATTTTAGAAAGAACTCAGAGGTATTCTATAGATGTGTCAGTATGATGGAAAGAATGCATTGTTTTTATAAGGTCAATGAGCACTTTAAACACTTTCAACTCTGTTTTAAACCTTTAGGTGTAAAAGAAACTATCTGCAAATACCCATTTAACTAAAATTGTTTTTGACAAGTAGAACAGGATTCTCAAATGAGGTTGCTGATAGCTTGTAAAAACGTTTTCAATAAACCTATAAATTTCTTAAATAAACTGTAGAAAGTGAGCCAGCTGGCCAAAATCTTCTTGGGTAGTAAGGGTGTACAATATACAGAGTGAGAAGATTGAGCAGGAGGCAGACTTAAAAACTGAGAAACCTGATCTCTGGACCAACCAATAGTGACACAGAGTCATTCTTGCAACTTTTGAAATTCAACTAATGAATGGCTTTTTTCATCTAAAGTATGACTTCTGAAAACATTCTCCTACAAAAACTTTGGTGGCATTATGGAAGGCGAATTAATTTTCAATCATCTGTGACTCTGTTGGCAGTTGTTTCTCTGGGCAATTAAGAATTAGAACCTGTTTTCTGATACCCGTGTCTTGACATATAATTTAATTTTATTGGAAGAAGTAGTGTTAGAAAGAGTTAATACAATAATATAAAGTATTATGAAATGTTTCCTGTAAATTTGCTTAGTTTATATAATGTATTTGGTCCTCTAGTTAATTCTGCCTTCTAAATTATAGTTTGTGTTATTAGAACTGTTTATTTGAATTTTTTATACAATTCAAAATTGAATTTCTAGATGTAATATTTTCTGAGTAGATATTTTTCAAATTTGTTGATGGAGGGTCAGTTCCCTGAGCCATCAGACTTCTTTTACTGTTCACAGATCTTAAATAACATTAAATTGTAATTATCCCAAATATAAATTAGTGTGTGCCTTTTAATATCACTGTATCTCCCAACAAGGTATTTTAATGTTTTAAAATGTAGGAAGAATTATTGAAGGCTATGTGAAGTCATTATCCTAAGCTAGCTGACATGTATTTTTCTTTCTCTTTTTTTCTAGAAACATTTATGGTTTACTGAAAAGAGGCTGGGCTTGGGGATTCAGACCAACTGGCTTAGGAATCATGGCTCTATTGATTACGAGCTAACAAGCTGTGTGATCTTGGACATATTTTTAACCTTTCTCAGCATGATTTTCCCAAGTTTGTTGCAATAGAGATAAAAATGCTAAATGCTAATCCTAGCACATAGAAAGTGTTTGGACTATCATTTGTGCTCAAAAAAAAAAATGTTTATTGAATGTTTCTTTAGTTCAAATTCTTAATCTCTTGTCTTCTCATTAGATTTAATTTTCTACCACTTGTACAACAGTGGGGATAGCTGGTGAGTTCGGTTAGTTACAGTGGTTACCAAACTAGAATCAACTCGGATATGGCTCAGATATTCGTGTGGTTCAGAGCAATTCTATCTGGTTTGTTAATCTTTCACTGCCCATCACCAACTATTCTGAGAACTAATTATTTAGAGTTGGTTATTAGTTCATTTCAAATTTACTGACAACAAAATGAGTAGTAGGCACTGTAGTCATGTTTGTGCCTTGTCACAGAGATGCAAGTGACATAGATCCTCCCCTTAAGGAGCTGACAAGTAGGAAGTCTACAATATAGCCTATCATTTGCTCTTCCTTTCCACGAGTTTTCTCTATAGAATTATGAGTAGCACTAGAGTAAATTTTTGCTAATTCACAGCAAAGGCTTTGAACTTGGATAGGGACCCAAGAGAGTCCAGTAGGGAAAATATGCTTGAGATCTGTGTTTGCTGCCTCTACAATTCTTCTAGGACCACTGATGCTACAATAATTTTTCACAAGCAACAATCTTTTTAAGTATTACCCTTAAATTCAACTTCGATGATCTCATCGCCTTTTCAGATGTTTGCCTCTTCAAAAGGTGATGTCCATCACTGCTGAGGTTGTTTTTAAATACTACCAATTGTGGTATTATATTCCATATAAGGCTCATATTTTAATATTTTTTTCTTTGTGTCTCTGGATTACATATCCAGTTTTTCTTTCCAGCTAAAAAATTTAAAAATCCTAAATTTTACTGGTCTGAAAGTTGTAAAACCATGAGCATTTTAAAGTTACATTAGAAAGTGAGTTTTATAAACTTCTTCTTATACTCCATTTGTAATCTGGAATTATTGCATAAAGTGATTTTAGCTCTAAAAAATCATGAATTGGCTGGGCACGGTGGCTCATGCCTGTAATCCCAGCACTTTGGGAGTCCAAGGTAGGTGGATCACCAGAGGCCAGGGGTTTGAGACTAGCCTGGCCATCATGGTGAAACCCTGTCTCTACTGAAAATACAAAAAAATTAGCCAGGTATGGTGGCAGGTGCCTGTAATCCTAGCTACTAGGGAGGCTGAGGCAGGAGAACTGCTTGAACTGGGGAGGTGAAACCTGCAGTGAGCCAAGATTGAGCCACTGCACTCCAAGCGTGGGCAACAAGAGCAAAACCCAGTCTCAAAATAACAACAACAATAATAACAACAACAAAAATCTTTAATTAAGCTTTTTAAAGAATGTCTTAATATGAGAATAGGACATCCTATTGTGACTAATTATTTTTTATAGGTTGAACAAATGTATGTTAACTCTTGATTTTTATAAGTAGAGGCTTAGAAATTTCTTTTTATAATTTTATTTATGTTCTACTTTAGTGTGTTCAAAATAATCCTGTAACAGGAGACTCTTGATCATTTCTAGACCCAGTCTTTAACTGCCTTTTCTTCTGTTTGACATTCAATTATTTTCTGTGCCCTGAATATTGTGAATGCTACATGGGAAACATTAGATAACCTTGAAAGAAGTTTTGTTTCCATAATACACTGATGAGATGTATTTGGCAGCAACTATTTTACCCAGAAATCAGTAAGGTCAATATTGTGAATGAAAAGAACATGCTATTTATCCAGCTATATTTAACTATAAAAGAATAATCAAAGAAATAGAAGTTTTTGGAGTCAATATGAAATTTCCATTTCCATTTTCCCTCTATAGACTCATAATATGATTTTGTAGTAGGTGGGATCTGTGATACTTGCCTGTTACCTGATCATATATACTTACATCATGTAATTCAGGAAACTGCGAACTATCTATGATTATATAAAAACATAATCTCCCTTGTTGGTCAGTTTCATTTGAATTTAACTTTTTTTTAGCACATATTTTCATCAAAGCCTCAGTACTGGCAACAGCCACATCCACTGGGATGTCCTGATAACTATAGACAACACAGAAAAAGCATAACTGAACTGGACTATCTAGATTGCTGATCAAATGATTTTGGGGAAGGGATGTGTTTTATGACAGACCTGGAATGGAGAATTCATAGAGGAGCCAAAATGGGGCACTAAAAAGCCAGAGGAGGCCGGACGTGGTGGCTAACGCCTGTAATCTAGCACTTTGGGAGGCTAAGGCAGGGAGATCATCTGAGGTCAGGAGTTTAAGACCAGCCACGGCAACATGGTGTAAACCCATCTCCACTAAGAATACAAAAATTAGCTGGGTGTGGTGGCGGGCTGTAGTCCTAGCTACTCAGGAGACTGAGGGAGGAGAATTGCTGGAACCCAGGAAGCAGAGGTTGCAGTGATCCAAGATCGTGCCACTGCACTCCAGCCTGGGCAACAGAGTGAGACTTTGTCTTAAGAAAAAGAAAAAAAAAAAAAAAAAAAGCCAGAGGTACAGTCAAATCAAATCAGTCTGTTGGGGAAGCCAAATTTCCACCATTTGAGAGTCCAGGTCCAGAGGTCCAGGTCTAGTGGAATGAAAATTGGGAATCAAAGTAGAGTTCTGAGCACCAGTGAACTTGGAGGGAACAAGATCAGAGTGAGAAAACAAAAGAGTATTACAGTAAGTATGAGAAGAAGAGAGTAAATTAGATGACTACAAGCAGTGTTGGATATTTGTGACTGGGACTGAAAGGTCGCAGGACATTGTACTAGTCATTGGGCTATTTTAAAGAAAATAAAGTGTCATAGATACTTCCCTAGGTAAATGTTTTCACTTTAGTAAGGATCTCAGGAAACATTATATTCCAACAAAACATCCTTAAAAATAGATTATAAGGAAAATCTCAGCTACTTTGTCTGTTGGGTAAAGTAATTTTGAGAAGGTGGTTCCATTCTCCATTTATTATAGTGGTTAAGAGGATAGAATCTGTGGCCAGACTGGCTGATTTTGAATCTCAGATATATGATTTAATAGCTAAGGATTTGGGCAAGCTGATTTATCTTTTTATGCCTCAATTTCCTTGTCTTTAAAGTGGAGATAACAATATGACCTACTTCATAGGACTGTTGTGAGGAATAGATAACTTACTATATAAAGCTTTTCCTAGTGCAAAGCAATTACAGTATAAGTTTAAGCTATTATTACTATACAAAGGGCATAGTGGGCTAGGGCAGAGATTCCCTTGATTTCCTCTAGGCAAATTGTAAATACACCCTAGAAATGGGCATAGTATGTGGTGTGTTTGTACGAGCAACTGTCCCAAGCCTTAGTTTTATCTGGGAGGTTTCTCAAACCATACTAGGCTCACTTCCTATACTTCTCCACATACCTTCCTCTTGGCTAAAACCTGATAGCCTCAGCCTGCAGACACAGTGCACCCTGGGTAGCAGCACACAGGGCTCATGCAAATATTTGAGTGTATTTCTCAGACTTTCATGGGTGTTGTAAATATTGTATCTGGAATGCTGGAGAATGCCAGAGAATGCCAGAGAATGTCGGAGTCTGCATAATCACTGTATTTGGGCCTGGAACCAGGAAGCCATATGCTCTTTGGGAAGAGAAGGGTTGGGGAATAAGCATACAGAGAATCTGGTCTGCCAGGCTGGCTGCTAATTTCCAGAGTAATTCAGGCATGTCACTTAATGTCAAGATCTGTTTTCATATCCATAAGATGTCAAAGTTCAATTTACGGACCTCTTTGGTTGTCTAATTTCCTAGTCAAGCTTTTTGCCTTATTTTGTAAACAAAGCCTTAACTGAGAAGTTGTATATTTCTTGATTCCTTTTAGTTGTATATCTCTAAGCTGTACATAGCATTAGGATTCTTGGTACCTCAGAGCATTGCTCCTAACTTTTAGAAGTTCGCTATATATTCTAAGTGTGAGGCGAGGGAAGATCCTTCTCCCTTAGACCCTAGACACCTTTGGATTAAAAATCAGAAGATGTGAATTCAAATTCAATTAAATGCTCTGTGACTTGGTCAAATTACTTTATCTCTCAATAGCTTAGTTTTTCATCTGTGAAATGAAAATAACAATGTAACTTTTAGGATGAAGATTAAGTAAGACAATAACAAGAATTTTTAAGAAAATGCCTTTTTACTAAAGTCTATTTTTCTTACTCCTTCCCTTCCTCTCCTAGCTCTCATGGAGCTTCTAGAGAAAGAGCCAATCCTGCAATACTTGGTGGTGATATTGACACAAATTATTTAATTATTTTTTTCTCTTTAATTTCATGTTTCTGAAAGGCCAGAAATTACTATTTTTATGTGTAGGTTATGAGGATGTAGCCACTGACTGCTGGTCATCCACAGAGAACAGTAATGTGAAGACAGTCTGTCTTATATTGGAGGAGAGATGTTTCAGAATACCTTCATTTCTAGATCCAAAAAGGATAGGCTTATAAAGCACAATGGGCTAAAAGCCCAGCTGTGAGGTTGTGAGCCTAGATGGCAGGATTCCATGGATTGTTCTTGCTCTGTTAGGATTTGCGACATGAATAGACCTCAGTTGATCCAGGAATAGACTTCCTTTTGCAGCCAGGAAGAGGGGAAGTTGGAGAGTTGAGTATGCCTGGTATAGACAGGAGAGTTTGATCTTAATTTAGGGAATACCTGGGTATTTTTGCCTTGTTTGTACACAGTAGATTCTAATGACATTTTAAATGTGAATATCAAGAAGGAAATTCTCATACATTTAGTGAAAAAGGAAACAACAACAGTAATAAACAGCCTATACCTCAACTCATGAGGCACACTTCCTGTGTAGTGGTCCCTAAGAGATTCCTAAGAGCACAATTGCTGCATTTATTAAACTTTTTATTTACTGTGGAATGGACAGTAGCATATGGGAGCAATGACAATAGCTGACTGATGAGAAAACAAAGAAATTCCAGTATTCTGCTGTTTTGAAAAAAGTCATTCAGAATTTAGTCATATTGGTTCAGCTGTTGTAACCAAAGACTGATAAGATAATAGAGGTCTTTGTGGTGGTTTTGTACTGAAATCCTTTATCTTTATGATGCACTGGGGCCCTTTAGAGTGGAAAGCTTTTAAAACTGCTATTGGATTCAGAACTCAAATTAGCTTCTGGTATGCTGGGACAGGGGTTCCTTTCTCAGGCAGTCACCACAAAGTAACTTTTATCAGGGGACCTTCTGATAGATTGTTAGTCTCTTAAGCTTACCCTGTTTATTTTTTGTTGATGTTTTGCTGTTCTGTTTTGTGACATTTAAAAGAAGGCTGTATCAAAAAAAGGCCAATAATAAATGATGGACTGAGCTTGTGAAGTAGAGACATCACAGTCCATCAGATGTTTGAGGAGGCTGCAGTGTAAGATGCAGCACTTTTCGCAGGTTATCTGTGGGCAGAAAAGAGCAATGAAGCTTTCTTTTATGACTAGCATTGTATTTTGGCTCTCTTCTAACGTGATATCCATTAAAAAATAAATTAGAACTGACCAGGGAATTGATTCTTATGAGCTTTTGTTTTCAACTTAATTTATAATCTTTCTGGATTGTTGGCTGAGTTTCTTGATTGATGTCACTTTGGAATTACTGTTAAGTGCTTTAATCTTTCTAGGATTGATGTGAAAAAGTGTATCTCCATCAGAACTCCACTCCAGTGTCAATGCCATCCCTACCCATCACTCTAAACACAGACATTTGTTAGTTACCCAGGTTTCTTGTAATTTCATTGTTAAGTCCTATTAAGTTTATTAATATGTGCATTGATCCAATAGAGGAGAATGTCTAGGTTTAAATCTTATTTTAAATTCCCCAGGACATGTTTCTAGATAATGCCATTTGTTGACTATTAATTTTATTTGGCTTGGTAAACATTGTATTTTAACACCATTAGCCTTCATTTATTTTGATTTTTTTTAAGACAGGATCTCACCCTGTTGCCCAGACTGGAGTGCGGTGGTGCAATCATAGCTCACTGCAGCATCAACCTCCTGGCCTCAAAAGATTCTGCCACCTTAGCCTTCCAAATTGCTAGGATTGCAATTGTAAGGCACCATGCCTAGCCCATTTTATTAGAGATAAAAAGCATGCAAATAAATTCACAAAATTTAATTTAGCTGTTCTTATACTCATTTTCTCTTTTTCTCTCTTAACTCTTTTTCTCCTTCTCCATTGCTATGTTGTTTCTGATTTTCTCATTAGAAAAACTTAGTTGTTATCACATAGTGTAGTGACTCACTTTCAGAGGATAGCTATTTAATGAATGACCTATATAAAATTTTTATATTGTAAAAGTTATAGGTATGGGAATACTATGGAAGAAGTGAGTTAAATCTCCATTTAGTAAAGTGCTCTGCAATTTGCCTGCCTTATCTGGATTTGGTCTGCAATGACTTCCCAATGACCAGTCTTATTTTTAGCATCACTAATTTTGATTATATATATTTAATATGGGCAAAATTAACTAGCAGATTGTGGTGCTCACTTTTGTGAACTGATGTAAAAAAGGCATTTAAATAAATTTTAAACTTGATTTTTTTAATTTTAATTTTTCATGCTACATCAATAAGAGAATTATTTATCTTATTTTACCTAAATTATCATCTGTTTTGAATCTTCTTTGTGGCTTTGGGCCTGGGGACAGGTAGTAATAGTTTGTAAAGTTAAAAAAAAAAGTATATTTTCATTATTTGTTTTTCAAGTTCTTCAGATTGTGACCAAAAAAAGGCTAGAGGGGTGATTTTGAAACTGTTACAATGAAAGATGGTATTTGAAAACTTTT